>NW_013676801.1:13988-16915 GCF_000517525.1 Limulus polyphemus | reverse complement strand
AACATTACTATTGTCCTAACTTTTTGTTGAAAATTTAGGTTAGACCCTTTACATCGTTATTGTTTATAAACATTACTATTGTCCTAACTTTTTGTTGAAAATTTAGGTTAGACCCTTTACATCGTTATTGTTTATAAACATTACTATTGTCCTGACTTTTTGTTGAAAATTTAGGTTAGACCTTTTACATCGTTATTGTTTACAAACATTACTGTTGTCCTAACTTTTTGTTGAAAATTTAGGTTAGACCCTTGACATCGTTATTGTTTATAAACATTACTGTTGTCCTAACTTTTATTGCATTTTAGGTTAGATCCTTAAGAAGAAATATATTATGTTTAAGTACTGATAAACACCTGACCAAGGTATTTTAAAATACTGGTTATTTATAAGTTTTGTTCGGAGGCTTAGACGAATAAACTTATAGTGCAGTAAAGTTAAATAAGGAATCTTTAAAAATAAGTTTTCTAAGATAAAACATATAATATTACTCTACAGCTATTGGGCTGATAGCAGATGCTGTTAAATGCGGATTTTTCATTTTGTGTTTCAATATTCAAAAATACACGAATGTTTGTTCGAATTCGCTTCTTAACGAGAAATAAACAAGAAAATTATATGAAATTAATTAAGTAATTAGCTTTTAACGGAACTTTAATTAAGAACTTTATTGATTTCATGAAAACTTGTTTAGAAGAAGTATTCCCATGTCTTGTCTTAGAAAACTAATCTTTAACATCACTCAAACTTTTGTTTTAATTAGTTTACACGTATATCGTACATTTAGAAAAATAATAGTGCCAAATGTTGAAAAACTATCTCTTTCATTTAAGCCTAAATGTGATCACTTAAAAGGTAAAAATATTCTTGATTTCTAAGTCGTCTGTCGGTAAGCAACAATAAAATGATTTGTAAACAACTTGTAGATTGCTTTCGTGCTTTGCCGTGTGCTCGAGGAACCACACACACAAAGGAAAAAGAATTATAGTTTGTAGGTCATATATAATTCTAAAACGAAACTAAAGTCATCTTTTCTGGCATACATATATATATGTTCTAACTATAGAACTTCTCAAACACAGAAAATAACTTATCTTGGATGAATAATGTACCCTCACTCTACTTTTATATAATTTACTCCATTCCAAGTCTCTTTTTGATGAATTCCGCCACAATTTCCTGGGGACGGTGTTGCCACTCTTCTAGAATCTCTTTAGGTGTGTTCACTTGGTCACCCTCGAGACGATTCAGCAGGGCCACACAAACTACTGCGCCTACAACACACACAAAATATTATCTTCAGATGTTAAGGCCAGGTGCAGGTAACACTAACAATTAAAGGAATATTTTTAGTTTTGTCCACGTCACGTGATCAACAAAACTGAAAAGTTATAGTTGTGTTGAATTCACACTAGCGACTTATAGTTCTGTCCAGGTCGCATAGGCCTACCAACCAAAAAAAACCTTTGATTTTCAGGAATAATTTTGGCGTAAAACGTTCCATTTCTTATTATCTACACCTTCTTCATTGACACTTTGATTGAATAATACACATTAAGAAAATTGCCCAGATATATAACTATGACCTTGACCGGCCTCAATGACATTCTTTACTTTCACGTAATAAATATGGCAACACCATAGAAATCATGGTTTCTTCGTAAGTTAAGGATTTTGTTTAACCATATAGTTGAGGTCAATTAAATTTAAACTTTTAAATACATGGATGAACTAAAAGAAAATCAAGTATGTTTTTATAACACCTAGGGAAAAAATTATATTTTTTGTTTTATGTTTTCCATGCTGCTTTGCTGTTCGGTTTTAATTGTGCTTGTTTATGCCATCTACTGATGAATTAAAAACTATTTAAAAAGTTACAATAATATGCGAGTAATTATTTCAAACAGTTTTTACTAAGACAAAGTTGTTTAGAATGACTTGCTAATTTAGGCAAAATGTGTGGCACCACCTTTTGAGACTTTGAGGAACTAATGCTGTGAAGTTGCCAATAGTCAAGTTTCTCATGCGTGAGTTTGGAACAGATAATAATGATTATATATTTCTGCTTCGTAACACGTTAAACTTAAAACTTTATACATGGTGGACTTACGTGAGTGTGTTTCAAAAGTTTAAAAGCAATGGAAACAATTTCTGCTTCCATCAAGCTTGTAAAAATACTCGGAACTTGAGCCACACTCCATTCTGTAACTTTGTTTTTCTAGTGCTATTTGTAGACATTAAACATTATTGGTAGACAGTGACAATAAGAAAAACAGAATTATTTTATTCATGTATCTTTTGTAACCAAAAGTAGGACATCTTGTTACAAACGGTTGGATTAAGAGTTTAAACTACTCAGGGTTGTCTCTTGTTACAAACGATTGGCTTAAGTACTTAACAAACCGTCTAGGGTTGTCTCTTGTTACAAACGTTTGGCTTAAGTACTTAACAAACCGTCTAGGGTTGTCTTTTGTTACCAATGGTAGCAAGTCATACACTTAACAAACTGTCTAGGTTTGTCTTTTGTTACCCATGGTAGTGGGTCATACACTTAACAAACTGTCTAGGTTTGTCTT
Organism: Limulus polyphemus; assembly: GCF_000517525.1. Taxonomy (NCBI): domain Eukaryota; kingdom Metazoa; phylum Arthropoda; class Merostomata; order Xiphosura; family Limulidae; genus Limulus; species Limulus polyphemus. The sequence continues at coordinate 14,339 of NW_013676801.1, read as the reverse complement.
TTGTTACCCATGGTAGTGGGTCATACACTTAAAAAACTGTCTAGGGTTGTCTTTTGTTACCAATGGTAGCAAGTAATACACTTAACAAACAACCCAGTACTGTCTTTTGTTACCAATGGTAGCAAGTAATACACTTAACAAACTGTCTAGGTTTGTCTTTTGTTACCAATGGTACCAAGTAATACACTTAACAAACAACCCAGTACTGTCTTTTGTTACCAATGGTAGCAAGTAATACACTTAACAAACAACCCAGTACTGTCTTTTGTTACCAATGGTAGCAGGTCATACACTTAACAAACAACCCAGTACTGTCTTTTGTTACCAATGGTAGCGGGTCATACACTTAAC
>NW_013676801.1:8406-13148 GCF_000517525.1 Limulus polyphemus | reverse complement strand
TGGATGATGCAACCCTGACCTGTTGATAATCAAGGTTTGTCGTTACCCTACCAATATTTAACTTGAGGAGAGAAATGGATGATGCAACCCTGACCTGTTGATAATCAAGGTTTGTCGTTACCCTACCAATATTTAACTTGAGGAGAGAAATGGATGATGCAACCCTGACCTGTTGATAATCAAGGTTTGTCGTTACCCTACCAATATTTAACTTGAGGAGAGAAACAGATAAGCTGATCTGCCCTGTTCAGAAGAGATAGCTTGTCATTATTGTATCAAAAGTTAAAATTGATCATCTGACACTGAAGAGAAGGTTTGATATTATCATATCAAAATTGAACTTGAGGAAAGAAAAAGTTCCTTAGTATGTTTGTTCTGAGAAAATATCATTACCGTGACAGTTGACATCTTGATAAAAGTTGATTTTCATTATCACAAATAAGAATTCTTGAAATTATGTACAAAAAGGTATTTTATTAAACACAGTTTGTCAATAAAATTTACCTTCATAAAAATCATACGTGCACATTGTTCTTCCTAGCACCGTTTTGTAATGAGGAAATTTCTCATTTGCTAGAGATTTAATTTCTTTAGCAACTTCTGAATCCAGAATGGCGGGTCGTTGAACCATTTTTCCGAGCACGTGCTGTAAAGAGACGAGAAACATTAATTTCTAATATTATGAGAGTGAGTTTTCAAGTAGAATTGTGTAGCCTACTTTTCTTATAGCCTACTGTATCAATAAAAACATAAGATAGATTTATGGATGGATAGATGAATAGAAGAATTTTACAAAATTAAAATCTCGGAGATTACTGAATGATCTAACAGTCATGGCTTTCTTAATAATGACCTAAAAGCCATGACTGTTAGATCATTCAGTAATCTCGGAGATTACTAACGTAAAACAAGGGTATGTTCATCAGTTTCTATAAATATTTTAATACAATAATTTGGGCAGAAAACATTGTGTTGTAAAATGAACTTCTACTTGAAAAATAACCTAAAAGTTATGACCTTTCTAAGAATGACCTGAAAGTCATGACCTTTTTGAGAAATGATCTAAAAGTCATGACCTTTCTAGGAATGATCTAACAGTCATGGCTTTCCTAATAATGACCTAAAAGCCATGACCTTTCTAAGAATGATCCAAAACTCATGACTTGTCTAGGAATGACCTAAATGTAATGACCTGTCTAGGAATGACCTAAATTTAATGACCTGTCTAGGAATGATCTAACAGTCATGGCTTTCCTAATAATGACCTTTCTAAGAATGATCCAAAACTCATGACTTGTCTAGGAATGACCTATATGTAATGACCTCTCTAGGAATGATCTAAGAGTTATGACCTCTCTAGGAATGATCTATGAGTTATGACCTCTCTAGGAATGATCTAAAAGTTATGAAGTTTCTAAGAATGACCTAAAAGTCAGAGCTGTTGTTTTTAAATATCATACAGTACATTACACTCCATCTGTCAATAATTCAGTTTCTTCCACTAGTCTGCTCTAAATGTATCAGCAAGAATTCAGGTTACCTATTTTGTCATTGCCTGACCTGGTGTTTTATTCTGCATAGCTCTAAGCAACAGCAACACCTCAGAAGTTCAACATGAATTATATTAAAGATTACTAATTAGTGAAAGAAAAAGAAGAGAAACAACTATGAAAGATCTAACTTTCAAAACTACAAACTCACCAGTTCTAAGTACGGATGCATCAATCCATCAACTGCCTCTTCAGTTATAACAAGGCTACCACCTGGTAGTCCTAGTGACAAACAAAAACTCTGTATTCAGACTTAACCATAGAAATTAGTAATTTCATGTAAACCAGTAAGTATCTACATATATTTCATCAAGTTTTCAATTTCTGAAAACATAAAACAGTTTGCACCCTAGTATGGAGTTCAATGAAACAATATATGACTGATATTGCTCGAGTCTTGAGATAGTCTATCAAATTATCACCAGAAATTGCAGGAAAAAAAAGAAAAGGTTTGCAGTTGACGGAGAAGAATAAAATCTTAATTCTGTTGATTCAAAGCTTGCTTCAGATTTAAAATTACATTACAGATGTGTGATCATTATAGAAATACCTGCAAATATCACTGATCTCTCCTTTAAATCTAAAATTAGGAAATGCATTATTATCATAACATTGTCTTTAAAACCCAACCTGTTATTGGCATATGTGTGTGATAATGATATGAAAAAGAAATTTTTTGAGAGATTATTTCTCTAAAAAAAACTTAGTCAAAGTAGGTGCAACTTTTATCTCCAAGATGATTTTATTATTCAGCTGCAAAGAACACAAACTTAAAAGAAATAACTTGCTAGAAAAATAATTTATAATACAGGAAGGAGAAACTATTAACTTACATATCAAAAGCTCAATTTAATAAACCAGTTCAAATGCTAATATGATGATTCAAAATGTGTAAATACAATTTTAATTTATTGATTTAACAAATTTGAATATCTGATACAAATTTTCTTAAAACTTACAGCCTTTCCCTCATTTTTACTACCACATGTTTTACTCTTAATATGGAACCAAACAGCTTTACACCTATACCCCCAGACATTCCTGTTAAGGCTTAACAATACAGACAACTCTACTTTCTATACTACATATTCTGTTAAGGCTTAACAACACAGACAGCTTTACCTATACCATTACCTTGCAAGGCTTAAGGACTAAGAAAGCTTTACCTATGCCACCACATGTTCCTATACGAATGAAGGTCACATCCTTGCACTGGGCATGGTATATCAACTTGATCACCTCATGTAGCATAATGGATACAGATGGAATCCCCATTCCATGCTGAGAAAAGATGAATAACGTTAATCAAAGGTTTTTAAGCAAGAACATAATCACTACAAAAGAATATGAACATCATGGAAACATGAATATAGTCAGTACACAAACAATGATAAATTCAAAACTTGTTAGGGTTAATTAATCTGATGAGCTTTAACCACAACTTCAATGTGTGAGCTTGTAGAATACTTTAGAATCAAAACTTTATGTATTTCTTAAACCTATTATCTTGTAAGTCTTGTTATAATGATTTTTAAGGTGCACACAAAACTTGACTTAGTTTGTAACCACAAGGATTTTTCATAAGCTTGCAAGACTTTTATAATTTAAAAAATATGTTGTTGTGAACTAATTTTTAAAGAACATGGAGTACCAGTTGGATTATTTGACAATGTCTTCCAGTACTTACACTAATCGAAAGAACTGGTCCAATCTTGAACATGGAGTATCGGTAAGAATGTCTGCTAATGTCTTCCAGTACTGTACCAGTTGGTAACTTGATGTTCAACTCTTTCTGGATGAAGTGAGCAAACCCTTCCATACGTTTTGGTGTTCCTCCCATACACACAAACTGTAAGTAGCAGAGAAACTGATTAGAACTTACAAACTTTGTGTTGTATCAGAGAGCTTCTTATAATCCATTACAGAAAAAAAGAATGTTCAGTGAACAAGAAACAAAGAAAACTACATACTTCTCAGGTGATTTAACACTACATATTTCTCAGGTGATCTAACATTATGTACCTCAGGTGGTCTAATAGTACATACTTCTCAAGTGATTTACAGTACATGCTTTTTAAATGATCTAACAATACAAACTTCTCAAGTGATCTAGCACTATATATTTCTCAAGTGTTCTAAAGGTATATACATATAATCTAAAATACTTGTAAAGCCTAGTGAACATGATTTACTAATGTGATGGTGTAGCATATAATCTAAAATATTTGATAAAATCTAGTGAAAATATCTCTAAAACTTTGTGAACATGATTTTATAGTTATAGATGAAACTCGTTTCTTTTAATTAAAGCGACTATTGTGTTTCCGAACATTTTCTTCAAATAATAAATTCCTCTGTTTTGTGTTTCATGCTTACCCTAATGTCTCCAAACATTTCCTTTAAATCATGAGTCCCACTGCTGAGTGAGATGTGATACAAAACGTCTTCCTTCATGGATGCAATATTCGGGTTTTTAAGAATGACTCCATCACTGTCACTGCTGAAAAAAAAAAAAGACATAAAATTCTTCAAGAAGTTACGCCTGAAAATGAAGACACTGTTAATGTTATAGCCTTATACTTCTTTTAAATTTGTTATACAGTAAAACACACAACAGGGAAGGTAGTCGGGTAACTTTTCTTTTGCCAGGGTATTGAGGGGTAGCATGGTCAACTTTGGTTATTTGGCCTGTCGAAGTTTCGCCCTTAACTTAGTTTTTTTCTGGTTGCTAGGAGAATGTGTTAAACAGCACCAGCCACAGTATATGAGACAGATAGATCACTTGTCCTTGCTGATCAACTTTGGCTACTTGGCCTCTACTATTGTATCTTTTGTTTACGTGTATAAACCACAGCAGTCCAGAGGTGACTTGTGTGGCCAGAACTGTTGTTCTAAAGTATGATATATTTTTTTACAGCTTACTGTTCATGTTAGTCACTGCACGTCATTCTGGTCATTAAAAAATCCATTCGTTTATAATAACAAAGTTTTCAAAAGTTTATTCAACCCTTTCAACTTAATTCAAGTTCTCAAGTCAAAATTAGCATTTCAAACTGGAAAATATCGGATGTACATTTTTACTTACAGTGTTTCGTAATCCAGAATACCAGTGATAGTTTTTATTTAAAATGTTTCGAAATTGTAAAATACAGGATGTTTGTTTATATTGTTGCGTCAGCGAGGTCACGTGAC
>NW_013676801.1:6333-7406 GCF_000517525.1 Limulus polyphemus | reverse complement strand
CAACAGTGTAATGAGTAATTGAATGTATGCGGACAAAATATTGTTGGCCACGTGAGATATAGCGTTAGTTATAGCGCGACTGTTGAAATTAAGTGTATCGTAAAGTTGTATTCGGAAAGAATAAACTAGTTTTATTAAGTAAGGACTTGTGTCGCTAAAGTTTCGTCGGAACGAAGTTAGGGAAAATCAACTAACGAACGGAGACGTAACAATATTTACAACAGTCATATGGCGGTTATAAAGTTTGGTACTACTGGAATGTGAAATATTTAATTAATTGATGCAGTCGTGACCCGTATGTAACTATGTATTGTTGCCAAAAGAACAGCCATATAATTTGAATCCATACTGTATACACCAGAATGTACAAAGGCTTAGCTCACCACACTTTAGCTGAATACAACACATGAATCCATACTCTACATCAGAATGTTTAAAGGCTTAGCACGTCACACTTAAAGTGAATACAATGCATGAATTTATACTATTTTAATTTCTTCTTAGTGCATTGAAACTGCTGCTTTAGTAAAATATCTTATAAAAAAGTAAATTAAATGATTATGTAGATAATCTGATCTATAAAACCTAACTTTCGTGCTTGAGTTAGCTGGAGATTTTAGATATGAATAACATTATCTTAACGTTTACATAAGAAATAAAGAAAAAATATTGATCTTTGTGCTCTTCTGTGAAGATGTATTAAAATTTACACTAACACTCATAATTCGGAAACATCTTGCCCAATTGTTTTGAAATTTTAGCAGAACGACCAATCTAGTAACAACATTCTAGAAGCACGAGGCACAGAGTTCCCAATCATGTTGCACTATTCTGGAAATGCAAAGCAAGAAATAATCAACCAAAGTGTAATATTCTGAAAACACAAGGCACGAACTGACCAATCAAAGTTATTATTTTAAATTGAAAGTGAATAAAAACAAGTTTAACGCACTTGTTTACACATCTAAGAGTTGTTATTCTGGACCTTAACTGAAACGTACATCTTACATACCAGTGATTTACTGATCCATATGGTATCCCTTATATACCAGTGATCTACTAATCAACATGTT
>NW_013676801.1:0-5357 GCF_000517525.1 Limulus polyphemus | reverse complement strand
AGTGAGTAACCACGTGAAAGGAACACGTACATACCAGACATCTACCATTAGTGAGTAACCACGTGAAAGGAACACGTACATACCAGACATCTAATCATTAGTGAGTTACCACGTGAAAGGAACACGTACATACCAGACATCTAATCATTATTGAGTTAATACGTGAAAGGAACACGTACATACCAGACATCTAATCATTAGTGAGTAACCAGGTGAAAGGAACACGTACATACCAGACATCTAATCATTAGTGAGTAACCACGTGAAAGGAACCCTTAATTAAGTAACATCAGCGTGAGTTTACATAAAAATATTGTTTTAATAACTGATTAGATATATATTAGTTATTCACGTGGTGTCGCAACAAACACTCTATGTAATGCCGTCTCGCGTTTCGCAAGTATCACATGTAGTACTACGAATATACTAAACGCACCTCTGTTCTACAGCCACAGACGTTGCCATGACAACCGAACTGATAAAAGTCTTCAAGTCTATCTGTTCTTATACATTTTGATTACTATTTAGTATTAGTCTAGTGGGTTAGTAATAACCTTGGCTTTCTTTAACCACCGATTTATTTTACTCTTTTTAAACGCCTTTTCCTAACTTCATATCTGTTTATTTGCTGAATTTCGTTCTAACTTTATCTAGCGACATACAAAATTATAAACTTTTTATTTCTTTGACTCGCACGACATACTTGCATTGACGTATACTGTGACGATCTATCGAAGATACATCTGGCCAAACCACTTCTGGAATCTACGTGGATCGAACAGTTTATCATCGAGCATAGCTATGTAAAAACTGTTAATACAACAGAAACCAGAACGTGTTTAGTCAGGTTGTATTTCTCCGTAGTGGAGGAGGGTAGCAAGTGTGGGAAGAGCTTGTTCTTCTCTTTAAATAAACTAATATATACTCTTAGTTTTTAAAAAAATTCTTCGGGCTGAAGAGGTTTAATTCAGTTTCAGTAAGTGCAACTGCGTCTATAGAAAGGTAATGAAATAAAAGAGGTTTTCTTTTTAATCTTTTACGATCTCGAATTCACAAAATGTTACATCTCAAGAAAACTGGGTTAAGTACAAATAAGTTATCACAGTCGCAGTGCTTTGCCCATCAAAGTTGTTTTGTTTCATCTAAAATCATCACCAGGACCTGATGATAACGTTAATATGACACTACAAAATATTCACCAGGACCTGATGATAACGTTAATATGACACTACAAAATCATCACCAGGAGTGTCGTATTAACGTTATCATCAGGTACAAAATCATCACCAGGGCCTGATGATAACGTTAATATGACACTAACTTCACTTGAAAACTCAGGAACTTTGGAATTTTATTATGATGGTTGAGGACAACTTGTTCTACCTTTACCATAAACGCCAGTATTATGTTGAAGATTTAGGACAAGATGGTCAACATCTTTATTGGTATTATGTTAATGACTTGGCTAATCTGTCTGGTTTCGACTGAGTTGGGCATTATGTTGGTAATTTAGAACAGTCATCGTTTTTGATAAAGACTGGCTATGACGTATATGTCAGACTAAGTCAGACTTGAACAGCTAATTACATTGTCATTCAGGCATTTTTTACTTTTCACTTTGGATCGCAATCCTATTACTACATTGGTGAATAAACTATTAAAGCAGTTAGTAACAATAACAGTGAAGTTTCTCTGGAGAAGGGAACACTGTTAAAGCAGTTAGTAACAATAACAGTGAAGTTTCTCTGGAGAAGGAAACACTGTTAAAGCAGTTAGTAACAATAACAGTGAAGTTTCTCTGGAGAAGGGAACACTGTTAAAGCAGTTAGTAACAATAACAGTGAAGTTTCTCTGGAGAAGGGAACACTGTTAAAGCAGTTAGTAACAATAACAGTGAAGTTTCTCTGGAGAAGGGAACACTGTTAATAATCTCTGTTCTCGTTTCTTTGGTGAAGGAAATCCCACTAGTACATTTAGCCCGTTTCTCTGGTGAAGGAAATCCCACTAGTACATTTAGCCCGTTTCTCTGGTGAAGGAAATCCCACTAGTACATTTAACCCGTTTCTCTGGTGAAGGAAATCCCACTAGTACATTTAACCAGTTTCTCTGGTAAAGCTAATCCTGCTAACCACTTTTATTCCTGTTTTTCTGGTAAAGCGAATCCTGCTAATTACTTTTACTCCTGTTTTTCTGGTAAAGCGAATCCCGCTAACCACTTTTATTCCCGTTTTTCTGGTAAAGCGAATCCCGCTAACCACTTTTACTCCTGTTTTTCTGGTAAAGCTAATCCTGCTAACCACTTTTACTCCTGTTTTTCTGGTAAAGCGAATCCCGCTAATTACTTTTACTCCTGTTTTTCTGGTAAAGCTAATCCTGCTAATTACTTTTACCCAAGCAAACTCGGTTTCCCCCGTTTTTACTTTTATTAGTGGTAATATATTTCATAAAGAGTTGAAATTTAAAGCTAAAGATGAAATGAGAACTAAGTTGAAACATGGAAGAAAAACATTCCAATAAATGTGGGCTCGCTATAAGTGTGATGGGTAAATCCAAAACATTCCAATAAATGTGGGCTCGCTATAAGTGTGATGGGTAAATCCAAAACATACCAATAAATGTGGGCTCGCTATAAGTGTGATGGGTAAATCCAAAACATACCAATAAATGTGGGCTCGCTATAAGTGTGATGGGTAAATCCAAAACATACCAATAAATGTGGGCTCGCTATAAGTGTGATGGGTAAATCCCCCTTTTCGGTCAAGTCAAGGACAGTTATGTGCAGATAAACCTTTGTATAGCTTTGGGTGGAAATTCTAAAACAAAGAAACGAACAATACAGTACGAGCATGCTCAGTGTGGCTGAATATGCAGCTCTACCCTGTTTAATGTGAGTTTTCTACGCTTCTCTATGTTGGGATACAGTTTCTTAGGAATGTCGGTCCATTACCTCACAGACAAGAGAAACCGTGCATAACGTTCGATCTGGCTTCTCTAAGTACAGTTACAGACTAGCCACATATTAGTAATAACATCTGAAGTAAAACTTGTTAAATATTCTGAATACCCTTGATGAGTATACTTTGTTAAATCGGCCAAACGCTTTAGATGGAGGGTGAGGGCCTACTAGTACCATCGACACGTTGGCTTAGTTTTACAGTGTTTTAATTAGTTTATGACATTATTTCTTACTGCTATTTTATTTATATTTAGACTGGTACAACCTTACCGTAAAATATCTCCCATCATTCTCTCCAATACTAATAGGTCAGCAGTCTCTGCCGGTCAACAGTGGTTTAAACTACACTGGAATACGTCTCTTGTCAAGGTTTAGTGGAAAACATGCAATTTCATGACGTCACAGACAATTCGATCAATAATGTGTCATAAAGCCAGACTACGGGTGTGTCAGGGAGTTCGTCCAATCAAAGAACCAATGTCGAAGGTAATTCAGTAGAAGAAGATGACGTCATAGAATAAAACCTCCAGCTGAAAGAAACCACCTTGCAGGAAAATACTTTTGATGTAAAAACACTGGAACACATTATGTTTTCCAGTGTTCAGGATAACAACAATATTGTTATTTCCCTGTTTAATATCGAGATCCGTTATGAACACACCAGTTTAGGGTAGTGACTAGGTTTTCAAGTGTTCAGGATAACAACAATATTGTTATTTCCCTGTTTAATATCGAGATTCGTTATGAACACTTCAGTTTAGGGTAGTGACTAGGTTTAACAACTAGACATACAGGGGCCAGACCTATTTGCATGTCTTTCAACATTAATTGTCCTCACTTTGTTTCTTCAGGAGCTTCATTTGGTCCTGACAATTTTCTGCTTGTTATCCTAATTTTTAAGTTTTCTTGATACTGTCGCGACATCCATCTACTTTTTCTTTCTCTTGCTAAGCAACGCTTTCTTTCTTGCATCGTTTCTGAACTATTTTTAGTTTTATTCAGGATTTTGATTATGATTTTTGTATACCCGGTTCGATTTTATTACTCATCAGAATCTTTACCGACCTACCCTCTAATCTAATTATATGCCGAAAGTATCGAATCGTCCATTTTATATATATACATGGCTGGAAGAATTTTGAAGAATGTGTAGCTTAAAGCGCTAATACGAACATTAATAAACAATTCACACTGTTAAGAGTTACTTATATAAACACTGCATACTTTAGAGTGTTAACACTAGCTTTCATAGACAATGTGTACTATAAAGCGCTAATACTCAGGTACAGGTACAGGTACTCTTTAATAAACAATTCACACTGTTAAGAGTTACTTATATAAACACTGCATACTTTAGAGTGTTAACACTAGCTTTCATAGACAATGTGTACTATCAAGCGCTAATACTCAGGTACAGCTACACTCCTGACCTACGATTCAAAACGCTAATACTCAGCAGCACCGGTCCTGATCTATGATTCAAAGTCGCTAATATTTAGGTAAGTCTACACTCCTGACCTTACAGTATGATAACCAGCATGTACGTTTAACAATAAAACTGATTTAAAACTTGTTACTGGGTTATATCGGTTTTGGGGAATTACACCCCCTATCAGTAGTAGATTTGGATAAGCGCAATTCGAATAAATAAGACCACACACTGACGAAGAGTTCTCAATTGATCACTTTGTGAAATTCCCTCTTCCACTAAGCTTAAGAAGCAAAAAAAGTTTGAAATTATTCTTACAATTTGATAAGAAATAGCCGAGATCAGATTTCAACGCTAACCTTAGACGAAACACATTTCCGCGTGATCTCTGGTTTACTTAATTTGATGATTTATACCGATATAGTGATGGTTTTAAAACGAATAGATACGAACATCTTTATTTTCGACTTACTTTATACAAATCTTGTAAAATATCACTTCTAAGACTGGAAAAAAGTGTTGAGAACTGAATTAAAACCTTCACGCTTGGTCGACAGTTAAACTTTACTCAACGAAACTTCTCCCAAGGACGTCAATCATTAACGCAACTTTTCCTCAAACAACAAAACATTTCTGGTCAGGCAACTGGAGATTCATAAAAAAATCAAGTGATACAAGAAACAGCAGACAGTACAGTAGGTGTTACTGTGGTAACCTACAGTGATGCTGAAAACTGTTCTTTTGTATTTAAACAAGAGTTACAAGAAACAGCAGATCGTACAGTAGGTGTTACTGTGGTAACCTACAGTGATACTGAAAACTGTTCTTTTGTATTTAAACAAGTGTTACAAGAAACAGCAGACCGTACAGTAGGTAACCTACAGTGATACTGAAAACTGTTCTTATGTATTTAAACAAGTGTTACAAGAAACAGCAGACCGTACAGTAGGTAACCTACAGTGATACTGAAAA
>NW_013676800.1:11982-15996 GCF_000517525.1 Limulus polyphemus | reverse complement strand
CGTGAGTTTGGTCATCCAAGTGTTTGTCCATTTGAAATCTCTTACTATCTCTGTTTGATGATTATGAAATCTCCAAATTGCTCATGTGTCCGAATGTTGAATCTGTTGTCTTCTATATGTTTGTCGTCTGTGAGAATGAAATTTAACCCCTCAAACTTTAAACTGGTTCTGGTCTGTTTTTTTATTCTGATATAAGGTTAAAAATATTACTTCTGTTGTTTCAGTTTAACAAAAGAACCATTTTTTTACAGTCGGTAGCACTCATCTGTAAATCTAGCGATTCAATACGTTATCAACAAACAAACAAAATTATCTAACAAAATTTTTACCACTGAAACTTATTTTTATTGTGAATTGATCACTTGTCTAATATAACCCAATTCCAGTCGTGATAAACAGGTAAATGACAACACTTGTGATCTTTATATCTGCACATTGCATTGCACATTGTATTCGCACCCAAACTTTCGAAATGTTTACTGATATTTCGTATCAAAGTCTTGAATTTAAAAAGACTTTATTTACAGCTATTTTATATTTATATAGCTGTTTTGATAAACACCAGGTAAAGTCTAGAGATAAAAACATCTTATGTACTAGCCTCAATGAAACCGCCAAGCTTATATAACACAGGCCATTGATGGTTTTATTGTCTTGAAATTTGTACATGTCTACAGTAATTCTTATACTCTGAATCTGAAAATGATACCCATTTTTCTCTATCACGTACAGATTTTTCACAAAACGTCATATGTTCTTTTACATAAGTGAATCATTTTCATTGAAATCGGGTCACATTTTGTTATGTTTAAAATGTTGACAACCACTGGCTATAGATTTCTCTAGACCAATCGCGACGTGAGAGTCTTATCGATCCTTCTAGAACCCACAAGAACCACACCGCTAGTATATAAACGGTTAACAGGCCTTATGATGTGTCATTTCTGGATATTGTTTGTTTGTGCGTGCATTTTGACATTATTTTCAATATTATTTATTCGTCGCTATGGCAACAAGAGGTTTTGTAAATGACCCAAACATATTCTGTTATATACGTGGTAAATTTGTCGTAAAGAAACAATGGCAAAACATTACAGAATTCGTCAAAAAAGCATATTACGTGTATTTTAGAATAAAACTTGTGGACCAAGACAAATCATGGGCTCCGCATAAAGTTTGAACCATTTGTATCGAAGAGTTGAGACAACGGACTAAAGGTAGGAAAAAGTCTTTGATTTTTGGAATTTCAGTGGTCTGGTGTGAGCCTAGAAACCACAGAGATGACTGTTATTTTTGCTCATGTAACGTGCAAGGCTACAATACTCGAAATAAAAAGGAACTTTCTTATCCAAACCTCCAATCTGCTATAAGACCTGTTGTGCATGGACCTGATGTACTTGCACCTACTCCACCAGAGACTTAAAAAATTCATTTGATGTCAATAGAAATGATGATATGGATTGTTTTCAACCTGAAATGTCTAGTGAACCACAACTTTTCACATAAAGTGAACTTAATGATTTAGTGAGAGATTTGGGCCTTCCAAAGGATTCTTCATAGGTTTTGGGTCCAGACTTCGGGCTAAGAACTTCCTTTCTCCAAGGGACATCATTTTACTGGTACAGAAATCGTGAGAAAGAGTTTATACTATACTTTTTGCAAGAAGGTTCACTGGTTTACTGCAACAATATTGCTGAATTAATACCAATGCTAGGAGCTGCAGTCTATAAACAAAGTGATTGTTCATTGATTCCTCCAAAAGAAGTCTTAAAAGGTGTTCTCTTTCACCATGGCAACATATATACATCTGTTCCTACTGCTCATTCGGTTCACTTGAAGAAAATGTACGAAAATCTTGAACGTTGTGAAGTCCTAAGTATGTTGTTGGGTAAACTATCCGGTTATACAAAGTTTCCATGTTTTTTGTGTGAATGGAACAGCAGAGCATGAAATCAGCACTGGATAAAGAAGCAATGGCCACGCAGAATCAGCCTTATACCAGGATCGAAAAACATTGAACGTGAAAGTTTGGTTGACACAAAGAAAGCCCTATTACCTCCACGTCACATAAAACTGGGCTTGATGAAGCAGTTTGTAAAGGCCTTAGACAAAAATGGCGACTGTTTCAATATCTATGTGGGCAATTCCCAGCTCTTTTAGAAGCGAAACCTAAAGAAGGGATTTTTGTTGGGCCTCAGATTAGGAAATTGATTTTGGATGAATATGACAATTAGGAAATTTGAAAAGAAGCGTGGATTGCCTTTAAATAATTTATTGACAAATTTTTTAGGGAATATCAAGAACCCAAGTTATGAAAATATTGTTAATAATATTATCGATAAATTCGAAGAGTTGGGTTGTAATATGAGCTTGAAAGTTCATTTCTTACACTCATGTATTGACTACTTCCCTGAAACTCTTGATGCCGTCAGCGAAGAACAAGAGGAAAGATTTCATCAAGACATCAGGGAATTGAAGAGGAGGTATCAGGGAAGGTGGAACATCAGCATGATGGCTGATCACTGCTGGTTATTGAAACGAGATGCTCCAGACACAAAAGAAAGACCACAACATGTAGTTTTGGGACTAAGAGACGTAGATTTCACACACACACACATCAGAATGAATGAGGATGCATATTCGTTTGACATCAATGTTCTTCCCTTTCTTCGGTTTATTTGTATTTGCTAATAATAATAAATAAATGTTCATTGTGGTAAACGAAATAATAATTTGATCTAAGTAAGAATTTTTTCCCCCGATTTGTAAAAACTTCTTACGTGATAGAAAACAAAAACGAATATTGTTTTCGAAGTCTGCATAGTTGAATTATGGTAAATCCGTTATTAAAACCAAAACACCTTTTATGCAGTTTAAATTTGCTGGCCTGTGTAATTATCTGGAGTGAAAAGGTCGTTTTTTAACTTTATTACCAGAATATGGAAACCTCTTTAGTAATTTTGAAAATATAGACAAAAAACAACAACAAACTTTTATAGGTATACATTTTTTCGCTAACATTTTACAATTTTTTGAATTATTTGCAGAAACGGCGATAATTTTTAATCTATGGATTTCAGTTTAACGAAAATTTATTGGTCTAAAAAACGTTATCAGCAGGTAGTAGTAGACGATATCCAGATGCGTCACTATCAGAGAAACGAAAACTTGAAACATGCTGTAGTCGAGCTAACAACGAAACATATGTGTAGTAAGTTCACCCTAGAAATAAAAAATGACAAACATTTTCATTCTCATTGTTGTCGTTTTTACATCATTAGTTTTGTCTGACCTTGTAGCTAGTAACACCAGACCTGTAAACAATGGTTGCACCTCTCCCGTTGTGGCTTTGCATTGTACGATAAAGAAAACCGAGGCGTTAGTGCAGCTTTTAAAGGTAAGGAACTAATACTCTAATGGCTGGAGGTTTAGGTTTTGTTTTATCCTTTGTGTTATAGAATCGTACTAAATGTTTCCCGCCCTCGTAATTAATATATAAATTTGTCAAACATTCTCTACATATTCAGTATGTGTCATTAATATTGAAAGTTTGAAAGTCCCTTTCGCTATTACTTACTTACGTAAGTACATAATTAGGGTACCATATGTGCATTCTTATTCTAAAGATCGCTGTAACAAAGAACATACTGTATACAAAATGACAGTTATCTTTTACACTGGCAAGCCAGATGATGACCATAGGACACAAAATCCTTTGTTTTATAATGTGAATGACCATTAGTCATATTCAAAAGGCCTGCAATATGAGAGAATGGTATTCTTCTTCTTCCTAAATAAAACATGGCATTATTAAAATAATATCCTTTAATCTTGTTCCAGGCTGGGAAAACATGGCATTCCCAGCCTGGAACAAGATTAAAGGATATTATTTTAATAATGCCATGTTTTCCCAGCCTGGAACAAGATTAAAGGATATTATTTTAATAATGCCATGTTTTCCCAGCCTGGAACAAGATTAAAGGATATTATTTTAATAATGCCGTGTTTTCCCAG
>NW_013676800.1:5242-10982 GCF_000517525.1 Limulus polyphemus | reverse complement strand
CCTAGCCTGGAACAAGACTAAAGGATATTATTGTACTTTAATATGCAAAACTGGGAGAAATCTACTTTCAGATCTATAAATACAAATATCTCTCAATTGGAGGTACCAAAATACGCTTAACTTCAAAAGCTTTCGTTCAATCTCTGATGCATTGTGTCAATCTCTGTTTTTGCTTCACACTCATGACCACAGGATTTGTTATTGCAGAGTATCTGATTTTTTCTTGACGAGTGTCTTCGCTCTTCAAATGCTTATGCTAATGAGTTGAGGCTTTGCATTCAAGAAAATGGAATTTTAATAAGCCAAAGGACTTCTAACCAGGAAGAAGAGTTAGGTGTTAAGGTGCAATGGCTGTCATAGAGAGTTCTTAGGTCTAGAAGAAGTCCTCTCTTAAATATCAGACTTTCACCAATACTGCAGAGATCCTTTTCACTATGACCACAAACCCAGGAAGGAGAACTGCTGGAATCTGACCAAATTCATCCCTGAGGTTTAACTTAAGTACAGAGGAAACACAGACAACCATGGTTCCTCAACTAAAGTTGGGGGTTAAACTACTCTTGTAGTCTACCACACTAGGTTATCCATACACCCCATCTATGACCAGTTGAGTTCAGTACAGATGAAACACAGACAACCATGTTGATGTATGGATAACCTAGTGTGGTAGTCTACAAGAGTAGTTTAACCCCCAACTTTAGCTGAGGCCATCTATGACCAGCTAAGAAAGACTGGGTGTGCCATTGGTGGAAAATGTCCACCAAAAGGTGAGACATTGGGGATGGACTAGTGAAGATGGTGATCTTTGGACAAGTGGGGAGGTATAGTGCAAGGATAGCCATGAGATAAAGAGCAGTCTGAGGTTATATCTGTCCAATCATATGCCATTGCACCCCCCTACATGTAGGATGTTTTAGCCTGTGGATCAGAGGTTTATGCCAAGCCAAAGGTAGCTGGGATAGAGGCTAGGGGTGAGAGACATAATAGAGGCAGTTTCTACAGCAACAAAGGGTTGGTGACCATCTAGTGTATTTTTACTGCAAAATATTGTATTTAGTCTAGGTTGGTATGTATGTTAGAAACAACATAAATGTTGATCCTGGCTGAGAGAAGTTTAGCTTAAATATAATGATTTGAATGAATTCTGCCAGAACATTTTTATTGTATGACATCATGAAATGAGTCAAGTTTAACACCTAATAGATAACAGCATGTTATCAGACTGTAAACATTTAATGTTACATGGGCTAAAGGCAGTCTGTCTACACCTACTTGTGTATGTGATGTTTAATGTTGAGATAAATGTATTTGACAATATATATGGAGGAATAAATATATGTTTGTGGTGTATGGATGTTACATAAAGTAATTTCTGAGTGTTGTGTCACACAAATGGAATAATTATACTGAAAACACAATTGTCATATTTTATATGAGATGAAATGAAAGGTTGTATCTGGCCTGTAAAAAATTATTTGATGAGATAATGTTTCAGTTTTAGCATTGAGATATTTGATAGGTAATGATTGTTTTCTGAAATAGATAAAAGGCTCATGCTACTCTTAGAAGAAGTATTAGTCAAGCAGGATTGTTTCGTTGCTGCCTTTAACTGTGTTAAAATTGTATCTTAAAGGTAGTGGAAAGAGGACAAGATGTTAGTGTTAAAGAATTTTTATGGTCAGAAAATTGAGTGTAGCACCCATACAATAGTGGGACTAATTTGACTACTTTTGTAGGAAACAGAGTTTGCAATCTCGCCAAATTTCTTTTCTACTGGACCTGAAACTCTGTTTGTATAGTACCAAGCAGTAGTGACAATTAATATGCCTGAGTTCCAGGGTAGTCGTGAGCTGTTGTCACAACAATGCTGCCCTTTTATTGTTCGAATTTATCGCTAACAAGTCACAGACACTTACTGTAAAATAGTTCCAGTCCATATTCAAAACCGTAAACGTTCCCACGGTGGTAAGGGGAATGCATTAGAAATATGGTGAAATCATGGATGAACTGGTCTAAGTTAACATTGCAACTGTAGAGGAACTGGTGAAGGAGCATCAATAACCAATCAAGCAGAATAGGAAAGGAAAGCACACCGGTGGGGTATAGCACTACTTCTAGAACAGATATGCTCTTCACCCAGTAATTAACACAGGAACAAACAGAGGGGTAGAACTGAATTGGCAGGCACCAATGCATTCAGGAAAGAGACGTACAGCACAGAATCAGTGGAAAAGTACTGTAAAACCATGACTTGAAACAGCACAGGGTTGACGAACATGGAAAGTCTCGTGTGGAAGCAACAATGGGCCCATATATATGTATGTGCCAAGGATAGTGCCTGAGTTACATTGGAGTATAACAAGTATGGTCCATCTGACCAAAACATCCAATGAAAACACCTTATATACGATATTGTGGTCAACAAGTGCGGTCCTCCCAGGCAAAAAACATCTGGAGGAAACACCTTGGAAAAAACTTACAGGTATGAGTGTGATAGTGGGGGGTTTTCATAACCATCCCCTTGTCCAAATACATGTCATACATCGTCAACATATGTATCAAGCCGTAGTACCAAACATAGTGATACTGAGCCATAGTATGGTGCCAAAGAAAAATTAAATAACTGTACGTGGCTGAAGGACCGTTAATTGTGAATGAATAGGCCAAGTGGAGAGTCCAGCTGGATGTTGGTGAAGCACGAGACTCATTTAAATCTGCAGGACAGAGACATCAGCAGACGAAGGGGGGTGAATTTTCTTCAGGCAATATATATATATATATACCAGTACATATAAGAAATGTCGTTTGACCATAGCTTCACTTTTTAGAAAGTAAATACTCAAAAATCTATCTGTTTGGAGACATTATAGACGATTTCAATTAGTCGATAAACACATCAGGAGATGAATTACCATTGGATAGAAATCAGTTTCTCACTAGCTCTTCAGAAATGTGGGTCTGGCTGAAGGCATGGAAGGCCTGGCCCTAGGTCCCCTTGGTATCCAACACCTCCTCTTCTGGGTACTTGACTGCAAGCACAACAACAACAAGGGAAACATCGGAAGAGGTGTGTCACTGATTAGTAACCCTACTCTAATCAAGCCTAGTCTGCAAGAATCCCAGCCAAAAAGGACCACCTCGTAGCTTACATCTCCCCCTCATGGCTGGCTCACCTCGTAGCTTACATCGCTCCCTCAGATGACTGAATATGCAGGAACTTGCTCCAGGTAGCTGAAGTATCACATCAATATCCAATATGTATACATCTACAGTGGGAACGCGATTTAACAAAACCAAAGAAAACGGTTCCCATAATTCCGATCTTCACGAAGTTTGTCAAAATGCTGGGAAGGATCAAACAAATCACAAACAACTGGCCAAACATCAATGGAGGGAGCTCTATATTGTCATACACATTGACCTTAACACCCATTCCAACCGTCAAGAGGTACCACAAACAATTTGAAGTAAGTAGAGTTGCTGACAACGCCCTCTGACCGAGGTTGAAGTAAGAAAGGTTGCTGACAACGAGGTTAAATAACTTATACTTCAGCAGATACCATCTTTAAGGCATCTCTGCTAACATCTAGCAGACAGGTGGATGAAGGCCTTTATAACCAGTGGAAGACCTTCTATGAGGTAATGATCCCCACACTCTGATTCAGAAGGATCTTCTAAGATCCTGAGCCAGATAACCATGGGTCATTGACAGTTGACTACTGCACTGATGGATTTAATTTGGGGATCCAGAAAAGATAGAGATTTTTCCTTGGCTGTTGTTTCCCTAGATAGTAGGAAAGATATACATTGGGAATCCAATTCTTGTAGGTCTCTAATTAGATGACATTTGGATACCTTAAGTTGAAAGTTGGTTCAAGATGATATAAACTTATTCTCTATATATAGAGTAAAAAAAACGCAATGAGAAAGAAATCAATAACATTGTTTTCAGGCAGCATCTCTGATCTTATTGTGTACCAAATACTTTTATAATCTGGAAAGGTAAGTCTGAAATATACTGATATATAATATTTCAAGTGTTTTATGGTTCCTTTTAAAACATTAAACATCCCTCGTACATGTTGAAAATTTATTTAATTAGGAGCTATTCGCTAGAACCTCAGAACTAATGTTTCAAGAAACCCAAGGACGAGGGTTTTTCCAAACCGTTATCATTGTGATTCCTCCAACAAACCAGAATAGGACTGAAAGGGAAAACATAACGATAGAACACAGGTACTCGACAGCTGACGTCAGGATTGGACCACCAGGTGGCGGTTATGATAGTAGTCCACACACTGTTGGTGCAGCAGAATGTGGACAGAGAGGACTGTACATCCAACTTTCTCCAGAGTTTCTACTTAATAGAAATATAGAGAAGACAGGTAATATAATAACTCTATTAATTTCTCTATTTTACCTTCAGATTGGTCTGACATAGTTTGGTAGTTAGAGCGCTTGACTCATAATATGTGGGTCGCGGGTTCGAATCCCGTCATTGAACATGTTCGCCTTTTCAGCCGTGGAGTAGTTATAAGGTAGGGATACAATATAATTTAACATCTAAGTAATGGTTTAGATACAATATAATTTAACAAAGGATAACATAACATAGACAGCATGTACAGTACTAGTCACGTCAAAGGATAACATAACACAGACAGGAAGTACAGTACCAAACACATCAAAGGATAACATAACACAGACAGGAAGTACAGTACCAAACACACCAAAAGATAACATAACACCTTTGATGTGCCTGGTACTGTACTTCCTGTCTGATAACATAACACAGACAGGAAGTACAGTACCAAACACATCAAAGGATAACATAACACAGACAGGAAGTACAGTACCAAACACATCAAAGGATAACATAACACAAACAGGAAGTACAGTACCAAACACATCAAAGGATAACATAACACAGACAGGAAGTACAGTACCAAACACATCAAAGGATAACATAACACAAACAGAAAGTCCAGAAACAGACACGTCAAAAAACAACAGAAGGCAGATAGAATGTCCAGAAACAGACACGTCAAGGGATAACAGAAGGCAGACAGAAAGTCCAGAAACAGACACGTCAAGGAATAACAGAAGGCAGACAGAAAGTCCAGTAACAGAGACGTCAAGGGATAACAGAAGGCAAACAGAAAGTCCAGAAACAGACACGTCAAGGAATAACAGAAAGTCCAGTAACAGAGACGTCAAGGAATAACAGAAGAAGACAGAAAGTCCAGAAACAGACACGTCAAGGGATAACAGAAGACAGACAGAAAGTCCAGTAACAGACACGTCAAGGGATAACAGAAGACAGACAGAAAGTCCAGTAACAGAGACGTCAAGGGATAACAGAAGACAGACAGAAAGTCCAGAAACAGACACATCAAGAGATAACAGAAGACAGACAGAAAGTCCAGAAACAGACACGTCAAGTGATAACAGAAGACAGACAGAAAGTCCAGTAACAGAGACGTCAAGGGATAACAGAAGACAGACAGAAAGTCCAGAAACAGACACATCAAGAGATAACAGAAGGCAGACAGAAAGTCCAGTAACAGAGACGTCAAGGAATAACAGAAGAAGACAGAAAGTCTAGAAACAGACACGTCAAGGGATACCAGAAGACAGACAGTAAGTCCAGAAACAGACACGTCAAGGGATAACAGAAGACAGACAGAAAGTCCAGAAACAGACACGTCAAGGGATAACAGAAGACAGACAGAAAGTCCAG
>NW_013676800.1:0-4347 GCF_000517525.1 Limulus polyphemus | reverse complement strand
CATCGTGATGCTCGGAGCTTAACATTCTATACTACATACACTCATCGTGATGCTCGGAGCTTAACATTCTATCACTACATACACTCATCGTGATGCTCGGAGCTTAACATTCCATCAGTACATACACTCATCGTGATGCTCGGAGCTTAACATTCTACTACTACATACACTCATCGTGATGCTTGGAGCTTAACATTCCATCAGTACATACACTCATCGTGATGCTCGGAGCTTAACATTCTATTACTACATACGCCTAGAATATGATTCATAGAAATTGAAAGGGGAAAATTTCGCGATGATTCAAATAATAAGTCTTATTATCTGATATATATTTAAACTCTGACACTGTTATACCTAATTACCATTGAATTACATGGTCGAGTTTATACTGTATTTTAAACGTCACACAAAGAGAGTGAAAACAATCCTTTTATTTTTTTCACCAAAACACGTCTGTTGTTTAGACATCC
The DNA here is from genome assembly GCF_000517525.1 of Limulus polyphemus. Taxonomy (NCBI): domain Eukaryota; kingdom Metazoa; phylum Arthropoda; class Merostomata; order Xiphosura; family Limulidae; genus Limulus; species Limulus polyphemus. Next base: position 3,874 of record NW_013676800.1, on the reverse strand, counting down.
TAAAACCGAGTAACAGTCCTTTATTATATGTACGGATAAATAATCAACTAGAAAACTGCGTTTTTATATAGGAAACGCAATTATTTAATTGCTATAACAACATTCTACATCTATAAGAATTCATGTGATAGAACTTGTATAAGATTAAAGTATTTTTGTTTTACTTCAGCACGTGCTCTTCTACGTCAGTGGAATATCTATCGTCAGGGTTTGTGCAAGGAGTCTGATGAAAACGGTATCACCATTTCGGGACTGAACCGTTTCCGAAGTGCTGTATTGACTCAAGAGAAAGACGCAGTAATATAATGATTCTTGGCTCGATGTGCTTGTTAATTGATGTTCATAATGCTACTGGTTCCCACGTGTTGGTTTTCTCGCATTTCTTCCCTACAAACACCAAATAATGTTAACTATGGTGAAACGCCAACGATTGATTTTTTTATATCCCCATTTTTACATGTTTAATTTGTTATCGATTTCCAAAATTTGTGAGATACTTCCACATTTTAATTTATCAACAATACAAAATTTATTTATTTAACATTTAGAGTAGCTTGTCGTTCTTCAACTATCATTAGTTCTTATTGGATGAAGTATCATCTCTGTCACGTCTTTAACTATTCTTCCACTTACAGGATGAAGTACATCTTCTGTCTCCTCTTTAATCAATATTCTTCCTAATGGATACAGTATTCCTTCTGTCTCCTCTCTAATCAATATTCTTCTTAATGGATACAGTATTCCTTCTGTCTCCTCTCTAATCAATATTCTTCTTAATGGATACAGTATTCCTTCTGTCTCCTCTCTAATCAATATTCTTTTTAATGGATACAGTATTTCCTCTGTCTTCTTTATAATCAATATACTTATTAATGGATACAGTATTCCTTCTGTCTCCTCTCTAATCAATGTTCTTCTTAATGGATACAGTATTCCCTCTGTCTCCTCTCTAATCAATATTCTTCTTAATGGATACAGTATTCCCTCTGTCTCCTCTCTAATCAATATACTTCTTAATGGATACAGTATTCCTTCTGTCTCCTCTCTAATCAATATTCTTCTTAATGGATACAGTATTCCTTCTGTTTCCTCTCTAATCAATATACTTCTTAATGGATACAGTATTCCTTCTGTCTCCTCTCTAATCAATATTCTTCTTAATGGATACAGTATTTCCTCTGTCTTCTCTATAATCAATATACTTATTAATGGGTACAGTATTCCTTCTGTCTCCTCTCTAATCAATATTCTTCTTAATGGATACAGTATTCCTTCTGTCTCCCAGAGAATTTAAAGTTAGTGAAGCATGTGTTTAATATTAGTATTAGAAGTGAATGAACTGTGACTGAAGTAAAAGTAAATCAATATCAGAGATTTTTAAAGTTAGTGAAGCATGTGCTTATTATTAGTATTAGAAGTGAATGAACTGTGACTGAAGTAAAAGTAAATCAATATCAGAGATTTTTAAAGTTAGTGAAGCATGTGTTTAATATTAGTATTAGAAGTGAATGAACTGTGACTGAAGTAAAAGTAAATCAATATCAGAGATTTTTAAAGTTAGTGAAGTATGTGTTTAATATCAGTATTAGAAGTGAATGAACTGTGAGTGAAGTAAAAGTAAATCAATATCAGAGATTTTTAAAGTTACTGAAGCATGTGTTTAATATCAGTATTAGAAGTGAATGAACTGTGAGTGAAGTAAAAGTAAATCAATATCAGAGATTTTTAAAGTTAGTGAAGTATGTGCTTATTATTAGTATTAGAAGTGAATGAACTGTGACTGAAGTAAAGGTAAATCAATATCAGAGATTTTTAAAGTTAGTGAAGCATGTGCTTAATATTAGTATTAGAAGTGAATGAACTGTGAGTGAAGTAAAAGTAAATCAATATCAGAGATTTTTAAAGTTAGTGAAGCATGTTCTTATTATTAGTATTAGAAGTGAATGAACTGTGACTGAAGTAAAAGTAAATCAATATCAGAGATTTTTAAAGTTAGTGAAGTATGTGCTTCTTATTAGTATTAGAAGTGAATGAACTGTGACTGAAGTAAAAGTAAATCAATATCAGAGATGTTTAAAGTTAGTGAAGCATGTGTTTAATATTAGTATTAGAAGTGAATGAACTGTGAGTGAAGTAAAAAATATGTTATCAGAGAAGGTGAAGGAAATGTGTTACCATATGAGGTGAAGGATGTGTGTTATCAGAGAAAGTGAAGGATATGTGTTACCATATGAGGTGAAGGGTATGTGTTATCAGAGAAGGTGAAGGGTATGTGTTACCATATGAGGTAAAGGGTATGTGTTACCATATGAGGTGAAAGATATGTGTTATCAGAGAAGGTGAAGGGTATGTGTTATCAGAATAGGTGAAGGATATGTGTTACCATATGAGGTGAAAGGATATGTGTTATCAGAGAAGGTGAAGGGTATGTGTTATCAGAGAAAGTGAAGGATATGTGTTACCATATGAGGTGAAGGGTATGTGTTATCAGAGAAAGTGAAGGATATGTGTTACCATATGAGGTGAAGGGTATGTGTTATCAGAGAAGGTGAAGGGTATGTGTTACCATATGAGGTGAAGGATGTGTGTTATCACAGAAAGTGAAGGATATGTGTTATCAGAGAAGGTGAAGGATATGTGTTATCACAGAAAGTGAAGGATATGTGTTATCAGAGAAAGTGAAGGATATGTGTTATCACAGAAAGTGAAGGATATGTGTTATCAGAGAAAGTGAAGGATATGTGTTATCACAGAAGGTGAAGGATATGTGTTATCAGAGAAAGTGAGGAATATGTGTTATCACAGAAAGTGAAGGATATGTGGTATCACAGAAAGTGAAGGATATGTGTTATCAGAGAAAGTGAAGGATATGTGTTATCAGAGAAAGTGAAGGATATGTGTTATCACAGAAAGTGAAGGATATGTGTTATCACAGAAAGTGAGGGATATGTGTTATTAGAGAAGGTGAGGGATATGTGTTATCAGAGAAAGTGACCTGAGAGGAGAAAGAGATGGGAAGGAAGTGATTGAAAGATTTGGTTTTGCTAGAGGAGAAAGAATCAGTGAATGATTTAAAAGATATTTTGACTGGTGTAAAAACTACAGAGTTTTTCTGAGTATCTCTATGAAATAAAACATTTGGATTGAATACGAAACTATCAATATTGTTCGTTTAGAAAAAACTTTATATGTATGTTAGTTAATAACAAATTTTAGTGAAATATTTTAAAAGAAGTAATTAGTACCACTATTGAAACTTTAATATAGTCCAAACTTTAACGTGGAACAGATATAGTTTAATCCACAGAAACTTTTCTGGTATTTGCAGAATTTGGAATATAATAAATCAAATGAAGAACCAGAGATCAGGTAAGAAGCAAAAGAAATAATTCATCATGTTTGGATTAACTCTTACATAGATAATCAGTTGATAAACACCAGTAACAATTCTACATAACACTGTATTACTTTATGTTATAATGTAGTTGATTAATAGTTATTATTCTATCTAATCCTTATACGTTGGTTTCTAATAGAACTGGCTAATAAACAAACAACTATAGGCTAGTTATGTGGACAAAAAATGATCTGTAGCTCCAACCCACCAGTAACCACCCCACTCGTTCGTTTTCAGGTTTACTATAAACTAATGTTACGACAGAGGAAGTCACGTGAATCTGCTGACGCGTTGGCGCTGGCAGTGTGCGTGATGAGTTTCTTGAATGATCGGGGAAGTGCGACTGTGTTCGAGTTGCCCTCTTCGTTAGTATATAAGCCTGGCAGAGAAAACCAGTAGGATGAATGAAGAGAGAGTAATAGTTACTTTGAGTTCCTGGTAATTTATGATTATATTAGTTTCGAGCTAGTGAGCCGT
>NW_013676799.1:0-14102 GCF_000517525.1 Limulus polyphemus | reverse complement strand
TTTACTAATGACTAACAGTAACAATGCTATTAAAGTATTTATTTACTAATGACTAACAGTAACAATGCAACAATACTATTAAAGTATTTATTTACTAATGACTAACAGTAACAATACTATTAAAGTTGAAGCTGCAATCTTGCTATCCCCATTTTCTGATACTTAGACTGGGTATAACATGTAGCTATAATGGGGATAAAAAAACATTAGATGAACCAATCTTGTAAATCATAATTATAGTAACCTTCTGTACTCAGAATCTTACACTATAAATGATGAAATCATGTTTAATGGGTGTATTGATTCTTTACAGTAAGAATCTGCAAATCTAACTTCTAAAATCTGTAGTTAGTCTAGCAATTTTCTTCTACTGCTTCAACACTTTATTAACAAAATTTCAACATTAACCAGCTAGCATTAATTTCAAGCCCTAAGAAAGGACTTACTTCTTGTGTGAAAACAAATAACATAACAGTTAAGAACAACAAGGAACCTACTGGTTCATCTAAGCTGTCCCATCCACACTAAGTGGTTAAAAATAAACTAACTCAAGGCCAGCTATTATCATTCAAGCATTTATCTTAAAGTTACAGCTTCCATCACATCTGAAAGCAACCTATCTGAAAGGGCAACAACCATTAGAAAAATAAAACCATCATAGCTAAAGATGACTGCTACCCTGTCAAAATCAGCATGCATACAGGTTATGGTATATATAAAAGTCAAGGACCAAATTGTGATTTTCAAGGACATTAATTTTGATTAATTTTATTTCTACATACCAAAAGCCATAAAAAAATAACATTCCATGACATTTGGTATTACGTAATATGTCATATTTTTTAACTATTTTCTTTGATTCTTTTATTTATGTTTTAAGAAAGAATCAAAAGTGATGGGATGTTGTATATTATTTTTAATTAAAATTTAAAACTTCAGATTCAGAGTGTGCAAAATTTTCCTCAAAAAACAAAAGAAAAAAAAGAAAGAGAATATAAAAAAGAGACATTTATTCATACTGGCAGTATTACTAGTATTTGTAAGGTAATAGACTTAGATTCCATGCTCCTATCCAAAGTTTGGACAATACAAAATATTCAAACAGAAAAAATTCTTTGTCAATGACAATACAAAAAATGAAAACATCAATAAATTTTCTAAAACAATGTTTTTTACACATCTTCTAACTCAGCTTTCTTCTTTCTTTTCTGCAACAGTTCAATATATTTTCCTGTCTTCCTAATTTCTTTCAGATTTCCTGAAACATTTCCATTTTTTAACTTGCTCATTATACACCTTCTAACTCAGCTTTCTTTTCTTTCACAAGTTTCCTGAAACAGTTAAATTTAAGGATCCATTCTCATTGTTTTGAAGATTTTTCCACTTTTTCAGTTTCATCCTGCAGATGCTGTCTTCCTCTTCCATTCTTTTCTTCTCATTCAGCTCCATAATTTCTTGCTCATGTGGTCTTTTCTTTACTTGTTTTTAGTTCGGTATCTAAGTATTGCTCATGTTCTCACCCAGCTGATTTACAATACAGAATCATGTTTGGGATACTCTGTATGTTTTATATTCCTCCAACTTTTGTGATTGCATCCTGGATTAGCCTCTCAGAGATGTATGTGACCTCCTACTTATTAACCACACTGAGATTTGAATTTAAAGAAAAACCACTTTCAACAGTGGCCTGTCCATGTGAATGTACCTGCACCAGAGTGCTAGATACTTTTCCTTCACGCAGTTCAGCAAAAAAAGGTATCAAGTGCTACTTTCTCACCAGGATGACTGTCATAATTAAGGAAGTAGCTATGGTGGCTGGTGACTTCATCTTGCAAAAAGTATTTGAATTACCTTTGTACCTCATCACACCTTTGTTCTGGGAGGCACTTTAAACCAAAAAAGTATGGCAGCATTCCTTTTTCTGTCATCAGGAACTCTTCTGAATTCTTTGCCATTTTAGGTGGACTGATGCAAGGTGTATATCACACAAAACTGACTTTAATAGGAGTCTTGTCCAGTAATTTCTTCAACATATGAACAATGCACTTCCTTGCCTCCATTTGAAATCCTAAAATATATTTCTCTCACTGACTTTCTTGGAAAATGATAGACATTTCACAAGTCCATCTGCTGAAAAGCCAACATCCACATTGAAAAAATTGAGTAAATACTCATCTTTTACTTCTTTACAACTTTCAGGGTGCCAGAAAGTGGTTTGATAACTTCAGGTTTGAGAATTCTTTTTACCACATCCTTCACCGTGTTTTTCAAGTCAGCTGACAATAATGGTATCACTTGGTCACAAGATTTGCCAAAGCAACCCCAAAAGGGATAGCATGAAATTGATAAGCCACCCCATGATAGCAAACTGAAGATAGTGTCTCGAAAGACAAGATATAGGAATACGTACATAAGTAATCGAGACATCTAACTTGGTCATCCATAAACCTGGATAAAAACCCACCATGATAAAGTGAGGTAGCACCAAGAAGCAACTGAGGCAGTACAGATCCATCACAAGCTACCAGTCTCTGGTTTTCTTGGGTACCACCAAAAGCCTGGAATAAAATCCTGGAGAACTGTGAAGGACAGGTTCAATAGCATTCTGAGAGTGAAGATCCTGCACCACCTCAGACAGATGCTGACATGTGGTAGGATCCCAATGCAATGGAAAAAAAATGGGTATCCAAGATAATAGGAGAAAGGAGAAGAAGTTGATAACCAAACCCTCTAATAAAATCTGAAGAACCCAGAGATCCTTGGCAAACTCCTGCCATAAAAAAACAAACTTGAATAAATGAGCCCTCAATGAACCAGAACCCACAGGATAGTCACAGATACTGTTGGAGGCGTGACACTCTTCGTCAAATAAAATGATGAGAGGAAGGAACAGGGAAAGGATGGTAAGGATTAGGACAGGAAATGGAAATAGAGCACGGTCGAGGCTCAGGACAAGACAAATGATCAATCAATGAGGAAAGAGTCAATTGTTGTCTCATTGATTCAACTCTGAAATCCAAAACTGCCGGAAGATCTTCAAATACCGACCTATGGAGAAAGGGGGCCAAGTTTAAGTCCATAAGATATGTAGGTTGCAAATGAACTTGGGAAAATACCACATCACTCCACAAAAGATTCCAACAACAGAGGAACCACATGTGCAAGGAAAGAGCTGAAGATGATAAGCATGCAAACATGGATGTAATTAGGGCAAATGTTTCCCATAAAAACCTTCAGAATCTCAGTGAATCACCTCAGAGAGGAGGTGGATGGTGGACAAGTACCATAGGATAGACGTGAGGATAAGATGAAGGTGAGAAAATTAGCCTGTGGATAGGCTAAAGCGAACTGATCCATAGCCCACATTGGGCAAGGCATGCTAGTGTCCTCACATAACTGATACACAAAATGGTCAACATGAACCCCAATATCTGGAAAAGGGTGAAACAAAATACTGAGCAAACATGAGCAATGCCAAACAAGAAGTGATAGTTAGGTAGAATAGCATAGAGGGAGTCACAAGAGTCATGTGGGTGTGTGGCACTTCTATTGGTGGAAGTTTGTCGCATGATAGTTTGCATGTGAGAATCAGTTAAACCATGTCAATCGAGGGTTGCATAGGAATGAAAGGCTTGTAGCATGCAATTTGTTTTTTTTGCAAATAGAGGGCAGCACTGATCGAGAATAGATATGTATGTGAAAGGAAGTAAGGTACCTTGTCGGAATTGTTGGTAATTTGTTCAGTTAACTTCCTTACTTACATCAACATAAAAAGAATTCACATTAAATGGTGAATTCATACTTACTATAATGAAACTTGATAATGTGAAAACTGAAACTGATAAAAGTCACAAAGTTCAGCAAACTCAAAACGTGTCAGTGCACAACAGTGTTGAAGAAAATAATGAGGATTCACGAGCACAAATGTAAAGGGAATAATTGAGCACACTGCTTTTGGTGAAGGGTTCTGCTGCATAATGACATCATCATGCAATGTGTTCATGTGGTTTCATGAGATTAGGTGGGTGTTTTCACAAGGCTGGAGGCTTGAAAATCTCTTTGGCAGAACATACAAACTCAAAAAAAGAAAAGCTATTCTGTGTCAGGAGGTGTGTATTTATTTTGGAATTTTACTTATTAATTCAAATTATGATAATACATGAATCCAGTCAATTACCTCCTTTACACAAAATCATAGTTAGTTGTTCATTTCCCTATGTGTAAGGACAGTCTAGATGAGCCAAAGGTCCCTTGTTATCCCTGGAAATCCAGTCAATTACTTCCTTTACACAAACTCATAGTTAGATGTTCATTTCCCTATGTCTAAGGACAGTCTAGATGAGCCAAAGGTCCCTTGTTATCCCTGGAAATCCAGTCAATTACTTCCTTTACACAAAATCATAGTTAGATTTTTATTTCCCTATGTGTAAGGACAGTCTAGATGAGTCAAAGGTCCCTTGTTATCCCTGGAAATCAATTTGTGTAAAGGAAGTAATTGACTGTGTTGCACGTTCACCATTTTCATATTAACTAACTACATCAGTTTTAAGGTGGATCACCCTGAAACTTTCCAGTAATGGTTTTGACATGTTGATCCTGGCTTACTTACTAACTCACATCTGTTGAAGAGATATTGGAATTGTAATGTATTAGCATGTTTATTAGGTATAATATATTAAAAGGTTAATCCAGTTTAACAGACACAGGAATTTAAGTGTTTAACCATGTTTATGTATTACACAATAAATCATTAATTTCATTATTTAGTTCTACTAAAGGTTGTACTTGCTTTTAACTCTATTGGGGGTATTTGAAAACAGATAGAATGTATATGTTAGAATTTTAAAAATGTGATGCCTACAAAAACAGTCTTTAGTAATGAATAAATGTTAACACATTCATGACATTGTGTGCCATCAGTGGTACATTTGCATGTTTTCTGTTGGATGTCATGAGCTACCCGTGGTACACAGAACCTATAAGATATAACTGCACCTCATATTTCCAAAGTCCTATGTGAAAGCATATATTTTGTACATACAGTACAGTAGAGCCACGCCTTCCATCATGTATCACTGATGAAATACGGACACTGATATTAACACTGGATGATATATAATGTGTAGGTTCATCCCCAGCTTACTGATATAAACATTGGATGATATATGATGTGTAGATTCATCCCGAGCACACCGATATAAACACTGGATGATATATAATGTGTAGGTTCATCCCGAGCATACCAATATAAACACTGGATGATATATAATGTGTAGGTTCATCCCCAGCTTACTGATATAAACATTGGATGATATATGATGTGTAGATTCATCCCGAGCACACCGATATAAACATTGGATGATATATAATGTGTAGGTTCATCCCTAGGACACAGATATTAACATTGGATGATATATAATGGGTAGGTTCATCCCTAGCACACTGATATTAACATTGGATGATATATAATGTGTAGGTTCATCTCTAGGACACTGATATTAACATTGGATGATATATAATGTGTAGGTTCATCCCTAGCACACTGATATTAACATTGGATGATATATAATGGGTAGGTTCATCCCTAGCACACTGATATTAACATTGGATGATATATAATGGGTAGGTTCATCCCTAACACACTGATATTAACATTGGATGATATATAATGTGTAGGTTCATCCCCAGCTTACTGATATAAACATTGGATGATATATAATGTGTAGGTTCATCCCTAGGACACTGATATTAACATTGGATGATATATAATGGGTAGGTTCATCCCTAGCACACTGATATTAACATTGGATGATATATAATGTGTAGGTTCATCCCTAGCACACTGATATTAACATTGGATGACATATAATGGGTAGGTTCATCCCCAGCTTACTGATATTAACACTGGATGATATACAATGGGTAGGTTACAGATATATACATTGCATGAAACAGTTCACAGGTTGTTATAATTTTGTTTTATTAGTCATTAATAGTGTAAGCCACTGTACAAATTCTCCTATCCATTGATCCCTTTCTTTCTACATAGAAAAACACAAAAACAGTCATGCTTCTGACCACATTTAGTGTAGCTAGTGCCATAGTTGCATGTCACCGAAGTCACACTTACAACAACATAGCCTCAATTTGTATCTAGAAGAAATCCATACTAGTGACCTTCATTTATGTTCATATACTAAAAATGTGTCAAAAACCTTGTTTGATAAAATATAGGCCTACTCATGGAAATCTGTCTTTTAATAGATTTTGCAAGTCAACATTTCAAGTATGCCACCAAATCCACATGTTTATTTTAAAGAGAACATACCCTTAAAAAATGTGGGATTAAATGCCAGAATATTTCATTTTGAAATAACATGTTTGTGACATATCAACATAGCTATGTGCACACAAATGATTTGGTTTAGTGAAAGAATTCTAGTACATCTTGAAATAAAGAAAAGATTTCCATTCAGTTGACACATTCTACCACAAAAACCATGAAACACTGTCACAAAAGACTGCGAACTCATCATCACTGACACTATCAATGTCAGTAAAATTACTAAAATTTATGAAATTAAAACAAAAATTATTAAACATCAGAAATTCCTTCATCAAAATTATAGCTTACAGGTAACAACAAAAATCGTGCCTGATCAGAGAAAAACTTACACCGATTCACACAGATATTATCATTCTCTTGCGTTTCAACGAAAAAGAAAATATTTTGATTTTTAAACTAATAATAATATTGCGTAGGACTATAGACTATAGTAGAGGTTTGGGGGGGGGGGCCTCCTGATAGGGTTTCATTTCTGAATGAACACATGACATTTCAAACACTTTTCCTTTCTTGTTATTCTTAAAATTATACAACTGAAATCTTAAAGATGCATATCATACAAAACATAACTTTTACTTACTGGAAAATGGTATCTTTTCCAACATAATTTTATTTCCCTAACGTTCGCCATGGAACAATAACAATCAACGCCATTTGCAATACTAAAATTGCGCATGCTCTGAAAAGAAGGGAGGGAGGGGGAAATGGGAAATATTTTTTCCACCAGAAAGCAGTACACAAAATGTCAATATTATAAAACCTTATTTCACATACAATGTTTCGAATTTTGTTCCAAAAAGCTTCTGTATCATCAATATGATAATATATGAATATGGGTAATGGGTTGTTAGACTGCTTAAGTAGTCATACTGATGATGGTTGTCCGTCGTAATCAAGTATGAGAGCCAAATATTTTCATTTCCAGTTATTTCGCCTCTTTTCGGCGTGTATGCTCCTGAAGATGGCTAAATAGTCCTATTATTTATTGGAATTATCTTTCACACTCTGAGCACTGTAAGCCAGCATGAGGTTGTGAGTGATTATTGTTGATTTTTTTGTTTTAAGCTGTATGAACTGATGAAGGGCACTAGCTCGAAACGTCATCCTTCTTTAAATAAAAATATATAAAACTTGGCGATTGTTCAACCTATTATTTAATTTTGATATTTTCGACGCCTGTGTAGTTTTAACTATACTTGTCTGTTGTAGAGTTTTGCAAAGACTATTTTGTCTTTAATCTCTTGAATTCGCCCTGATTGAAATGTAGTAAAAGATATATACTTTTATGACCGCAAGCATGTACTATCATGTGCCTTTTGTTCCTAACTTGAATGTTATTACTTGTGTAAAGAGGCACACTATACCAACACAAAAGTAAAATTACAAAGAACGTTTTGTAAGCACGATGATAATTATCGTAGAAAACTTACTATATGTTTCTGAAAAAGACGTACTAAGGTGGTATGCTTCTTAAAATAACTCTCACTGTGCTCACAAACTATTGTTTGTAAGTTCATTACTTGAATCGTAATATCACGAAGGAAGAGCGCAGAAGAACACGGAGAGTGGTACGTCACAGCAAACAGACCCCTTCCCTGGTAGTTCAGAGATGAGTTTGAGGGCTTATAATGCTAAAACTTGGGCTTTGATACCTGTGGTAGACATAGCTTTGCGCTTTACCCTAAAACCGGCAGATTTAAAATATTGTAAAACTACAAACAGTACTGATAACGTACGCAGGATTTATGATATTATATTAGAACCTAGGGCGACCAAAAACCTAATAAAACTCCAACCCAGGATTAACAGATATCCATAGAGAAAACTGTGACTCTTTTCCATATAGAATGACACTGTTACAGCCCTGAAAAAGTTTAAACTGCAATAACACACTTTTTGTATTTGCTAAGTAATCTAATGTTTATTACTTCGCATTTTAAAACCATAGACAAACAAGATTCCTAAAATATTACATTGATAAAAAAATAAAATAGAAAACGTGTCAAAATTGATTTGAACCTACTCAAGAGAAAATTTCTTCTTTTTTGCGACAAGATTTGTTTGTAGTTATGCACAAAGCTACACAATAGGCTATCTGTGATCTGTCAACCACGGGTATCGGGTTTCTAGCGTTGCAAGTCTGCAGACATACCGCTGTTAATTTTTGTTATAATATGAATTAAAAGCAGACGATTGTAGGAGGTTTGTTAATAATTCATTGATGTTGAGATTATTGAACGTCGCGTGCAATACATTGATGTCGAGAATATAGAAGGGGAACAGACGATTAGGTGATAAAGATATAAATAGCGTGAGACGAGCGGGAAAAAGCAGACAGATAATAGCAAAAGAAAGTAGCATTTTCTCAAAGTGCACTGAGGCTAATTAAATAACTTTAGAACCACGCTTTGACGGAATAAAATAATTTCCTTATCTTCTTTTCTACTGTTAGTGTTAGTCTTATTCTAACATATTAAACGTTAGGCCTATGTAAATCGTTAGGCCTATCACTTCTACGGTAGCTAACTTCTCCTTTCGCAACTAACAACGGATCTTCAGAAGAAAAGAAGACCAAACGATTAGGGTGACTTGCGCCGCAACTGTAAGTGAACCACAGTGAGTACTAGTGCGATAGCAATACTAATAAAGAAGATAGTTAGGCTTGTCAACTGAAATTTAACAGTAATTGAATAGGCCTAAGTGGATATTTGACAAGAAGGGGAGAACTACATATAGTGTTTATGATATGCCTATAATATCTATAGTGTGAAAACTTTGTTGTACATACGTTTAACTTGTTGCGAATATATATTTTATTTTGAAAACAAGTGAAGTGCGTGCTGCTTGTTCATCGTTGAATATATCGTTAACAAGTCACAGACACCTACTCACTGTAGAAGAATCCTAAGTCCAACAACAACATAGTATGTATTTATACTGTTGTTATTCAGAAATATAAGTAAAAGCCTATTTATTTTGACAATTGGCGAAAAGGAGAAAAAATTATATTTTAAATTTTGACAATGTTTTAAAAATGAATTATTAACAAAACCCTTTACAATCGTCTGCTTTTAATTCTTATTATAACAAAAATTAAACAATACTAAAATATTCAATCACTAAAACAAATCAATCAATAACATCTAAACTAAACAATCTTTTATATCACGACAGAGTAAATATTAAACTCGTATGAGTAGGACAATTTAATACTTTCTCTTATCGGCACACACAAATAAAGGGTTGAAACCTGGGACGGTACCAGTTTTGTTGAGACTTTTGATAAGTACTCTAAACAGTCTTACTCTTCGGCTTACCGAAACAAATTTAAGATAATATTATAGAAAAGTAGGTTGTTCTGTTATTCAAAATCTTCGTATTTTTGACTTTACGAGAAGAATATTTTTACATTGAAACAAACATTTTATCTAAATATTGTTGCTTTGTTTATTTTGAATTTCGCGCATAGCTACACGAGGGCTATCTGCGCTAGCTTTCCCTAATTTAGCGGTGAAGACTAGAGGGAAGGCAGCTAGTCATCACCACCCACCGCTCATTCTTGGGCTACTTTTTTTACCAACGAATAGTGAGAATGACCATCAAATTATAACGCCCCACAGCTGAAAGGGCGAGTATGCTTGGTGGGACGGGGATTCGAACCTGCGACCCTCAGATTGTGAGTCGAACGCCCTAACCACCTGGGCCCAATATTGTTGTTGTTTGTTATAATTGACCAATACTACACTGATGTTGATAGGTTTTCCTTTATTTTAAACTTATTTATGTTTTAATTATTTTATGTCATTCACCTGACGTTGCCATGTGAATCGTCGTAAAATAATATTAATCTAAGCATTTGCTTTGTAAATCCCTTAAAATAGTGTTGAAAATGTTATTCAAAATGTAGAGGTCAGCTTATTCCGTACATCTTAAATTTCACGACAACATTGGTTGTGTGAAGTATCATCAAAATATATTTAACCATGAGACTGATATTTTATTTGAGAAAAAAAATATATATATATATGTTTTGTCCCATTGAAACAAAAGTTGTGGCAAAACTCCCAAAACCAGTTATTTGTCTCTCTAGCATATATTTTCATATATTCCATTACCATCAAGGTTGAAGGAATTGGCTAGAGAAAAATTCCTTCCCTCTCCCCAAGTAGCTCAGCGATACGTCTGAAGGCTTATAACGCTAAAAATAAGGTTTCGACACCTATGGTGGGCACAGCACAGATAGTCCATTGTATAGCTTTATGCTCAAAAACAAACAATCAAAGGAAGAAATAATAATGGGATAATAAGAATGGCTGAGATTAAACCATTAAAATTAGTGGTGTAGTGCTAAGTTAAGAAATGCCGGAACGCGAAATCTGTACCGTGTAAGGTGAGATCCGTTCGAAATAGAGAAGATATGATGTTCCAGTTTAAAAAATGTCCAAGTACGTCGCGCCCATACCACCCCATTACACCTCTGCTTAGAACGTTATGTTTTATTTATGACAACAGATATAGATTTGCACTAATATCATTATATCCCAGTACTTAAAATCCAATAAAATATAATATGTCTTCATAGAACTCGATATTTACAATTTAAAAATGTTGATAGATATTTCATATAAGTGAACCAAACAGAAATTCAAAATGTCCTGTTATTTCACATTAAAAAGTTATCTTTTTACGTTGTGTATTTTCTTCTTTTATTTTTTACTAAATATGTTTGCTTACTCAAATATGCTAGAAACTTTGGATTTCATAAAATAATCATAACTTAGATAATTTTATATGAAAATAGTAATGATTTAACAGAGATATTATAAATACCATTTAAACATTAAGAAAAACAAACTAACAACCTTCTGTAATGTGGCGCCATCTCTTATCTATAGTATGAACATTCTATGGTGGGTAAAGCTATCTGCCGGTTGAGAATGATCGATAGTTTGTGTAATATCATGATATAATGTCACAAAAATTAATGGTAAATACATTTATTCTATTTTCATGTTAATCTTATAATTTCAGGTGATATTTAGGTAACTAAAGTAATGTTAAATATACATTTAAGTAACTAAGGTAATGTTACATATATATAATTAACTAAGGTAATGCTACATATATAATATGCGTTTGTACACAAAGACATATATATATATATGTATGTATAACCATTGTTGTGATACTTTATCATATGTGTTGTCAATACTTAAGTATCACGGATAATGTAAACTTTCAGTGAAAATATTAATACGATACTGGTTTGTACGGTAATACTTTGATCAAATTTATGTAATACTTTTAATAATGTATGGCGCTAAGAAATAAAAGACCCAATTCAAGGCGAAAGATCTCGACAGCACTGGATATAACAAATATAGAGTGGTTGGCGTAATATTATGTATTCTTCTGTACTATCACTGATAAGTTCAATTTTCGGTATAGAATAACTCTCATGCATAACTTATATTCATAAATCGTATTGACAAGCTACATAAATTACACCCGGGTTTAGAAGTACCATATGTTACTTTGCAACAAAAACGTTTCTTCTTTTCCCTGCAAAGAAACAATACGTGTTCGTTTTAATTGTTTTTATATAAGGTTTTTCGCCACAAATTCTCAGTGTAATTACTTGAGTCATGTGCTTGGCTATAAGTATTGTCCACATCTTATATATTACATGTTCCCAGTGATGCTAGACAATTCCAGTTCTTTGTAGAACAAACCATAATATGTAAGGCCTTGTTCCATGTTTTCCACGATAAAAACTGTTAGTAATTACATTGGTCCCCTAATTAGTCTTAATTTCTTGAACAAGCTCATTTAATACCAGTACCGCATCGTTTCGTTCAGTTGGGAATGTCAATGAACATCCATGATATTTCAGATCACTGAGACTAAGTATAAACTAGTGCCATCTATTACCCGAAATTATAATATTCATTAAAATTAATTGTATTTATAAAATACTGATTTGGAAAAGACATTTCGGCTTTTAACTTCGAAATTTAAATGTAGCTTCAAATTGCTATGTGAATATATGCTGACGATAAAAAAATAAAGATTTACGTAATAAAAGAAACTATTTCTTCCAGAAACAATCACAATGTTTACGAGCTTGAACTAATTTTGACTGGACATTCTAACTCACCTGCATTACACTTGTTTAATGATTGAAAAATTATATTTTACATTACCTAGATATTGTGCTTTTTCGTACTTACTCATTATGTGTATGTAAAGCCACCATTTTTTTAGAGTTATATAAAACAAAATAGTAGCTTTCCAGACTTGTTTTTCATTAAAAATGGGAATATGATATGAAAACTCTGTACTTAAGACAAACATTTTTGTTAATAACGAGAAAGCTGATGACTCACGAACTGACCTCCTATTTATTCGCAATTGAACCCTAAAGAAGAAAGATCTCTCCCTGTTTGTGATTTATCTCATTTCTGATCCTACGAGATTTCTTGATATCATCAACAGTGTATAGGTTTTGATCCTACAAGATTTCTTGATATCATTAACAATGTATAGGTTTTGATCCTACAAAATTTCTTGATATATTTAACAGTGTATAGCTTTTTGATCCTACAAGATTTCTTGATATCATTAACAGTGTATAGCATTTTGATCCTACAAGATTTCTTGATATCATCAACAGTGTATAGATTTTTGATCCTACAATATTTGTTGACATCATCAACAGTGTACAGGTTTTTGATCCTACATTTCTTGATATCATCAACAATGTATAGCTTTTTGATCCTACAAGGTTTCTTCATATCATCAACAATGTATAGCTTTTTGATCCTATAAGATACTTGATATCATCAACAGTGTATAGCTTTATGATCCTACAATGTAACTTCATATCATCAACAATGTATGTTTTTGAAACTATAAGATTTCTTGATATCTTCAACAGTGTACGTTTTGATCCTATGAGATTTCTTGATATCATCAACAGTGTATAGATTTTGATCCTACAAGATATCTTGATATCATCAACAGTGTATTGGTTTTTGATCATACGAGATTTCTTGATATCATCAACAGTGTATAGCTTTTTGATCCTACGATATTTCTTGATATCATCAACAATGTATAGCTTTTTGATCCTACAATATTTCTTCATATCATCAACAGTGTATAGATTTTGATCCTACAAGATATCTTGATATCATCAACAGTGTATTGGTTTTTGATCATACAAGATTTCTTGATATCTTCAACAGTGTATGTTTGGATCCTATGAGATTTCTTGATATCATCAACAATGTATAGCTTTTTGATCCTACAAGATTTCTTGATATCATCAACAGTGTATAGATTTTGATCCTACAAGATATCTTGATATCATCAACAGTGTATTGGTTTTTGATCATACAAGATTTCTTGATATCTTCAACAGTGTATGTTTGGATCCTATGAGATTTCTTGATATCATCAACAATGTATAGCTTTTTGATCCTACAAGATTTCTTGATATCATCAACAGTGTATAGATTTTGATCCTACAAGATATCTTGATATCATCAACAGTGTATTGGTTTTTGATCATACAAGATTTCTTGATATCTTCAACAGTGTATGTTTGGATCCTATGAGATTTCTTGATATCATCAACAATGTATAGCTTTTTGATCCTACAAGATTTCTTGATATCATCAACAGTGTATAGATTTTGATCCTACAAGATATCTTGATATCATCAACAGTGCATAGCTTTTTTATCGTATAATAT
>NW_013676798.1:11520-15745 GCF_000517525.1 Limulus polyphemus | reverse complement strand
AATTAAAATAGTTAGTATACGACATTTATTAAAGACTACGTACTAATGTTGTTAGTTATATTAGTTAGTATACGACATTTATTAAAGACTACGTGCTAGTGTTGTTAGTTATATTAGTTAGTATACGACATTTATTAAAGACTACGTGCCAGCGTTGTTAGTTATATTAGTTAGTATATGACATTTATTAAAGACTACGTGCCAGCGTTGTTAGTTATATTAGTTAGTATATGACATTTATTAAAGACTACGTGCTAGTGTTGTTAGTTATATTAGTTAGTATATGCCACTTATTAAAGACTACGTGCTAGTGTTGTAAGTTATATTAGTTAACATACGACATTTGCTAGATTTTAAGCGGAAACACCGTGCCACCAATGGTGTCAAAACACATTTGTTTTGGATGGTGTCCTAACATATACCGTATTATTTAAAAGTTCCTAAGAGAAAAAACGTACTCCAAAAGAGGATATTTGAAAAGGAATTTTTGAGTCAATCAGACCACATCCGGTATTCCACCTCGGGGAAGCACATATCCGGTATTCCACCCCATTGAAGTACAGATCCGGTATTTCCTCAACCCTTTGCGAATTTTATGGAATGTGGAGAATCCAACGGAATAATACTAAATATATATAGATTTTCTCGACAACACTATTCATAGGGAATTATAAGGACAACTGTCAACATTACACATGTGTCAGACGATGGATCTCAGATGCATCTTATTCAAAGCTTGCTTGCAAGTGTGAGTTAAGAAAGTGCTCGACGTGTGTTACCATGGCAGCGGATGTGGATGAGACCAAGGCGGGATACTAATTGCATAGAATGGGAGCTGTAAAATAAGCCAGGGAAGAATGTCTTTCGGTGTTAATATAAATACCAAACGGCTGAAGAGAATCATGTCTGTGTACAGCATGGGTATGTTCACAGAATCTTCAGAAGACGTGGACAGCCACAACCATAGCGATAATAATGGTGAAATTTGGGAAGAAAGAAAACCACTACAAGCACTATGTACAAGAAAAAGCCCCAGCAAACGACCCCTCAGATTAAGCCTTATGGATCCTTGTATTTCATTCCAACTTTTCCGGATCTCGTGAGGATCCTACTCTGCTACCAAAAATTACACAATTGGTCCGATTGGTTCAGAGATTTCACAGACTACCAATAAAAACCTTGAACATAGTTTATTGTATGTTGATACATATTAAACCATTTTCAGACTTCAAACATTTAAAAGAGTTTTTGTTTAAATTATTTCAACTGTAAATGTATATACAACTACAGCAAACCCCCTTACATAATTTCTTTTTTCAGATTTTTCCCAGATATCAAACTTTAACCAATCACAATATTTCTCAGAATGACAATATTAAAGATCATATCGTGCAGTCACTTTAACCAATCACAATATTTCTCAGAATGACAATATTAAAGATCATCTCGTGCAGTCACTTTAACCAATCACAATATTTCTCAGAATGACAATATTAAAGATCATCTCGTGCAGTCGTATGTTTAATACGGAGAAATGTTTATCAAATGAATTCTTAAAAATGCATAGGGACCATCCACAAATAAGAAAAGAAGCTAGAATTAAGGCAATGCAAGGTGTTTTTCAATATGTGTTTTATATTTTAAATATTATACGTATATACAGTATTGGAAAAAAAATATGGAAACGACAAGGAAAATGGCAAATTCTTCGGGAATGCCACTTTATTGTGTGAAAATAAACTGCAGAGTAGAACGGGGTGATGATAGTTTACACTGTGATTGATTGTTATTTAACCAATAAGAAAGTGCCACATCAGAATACTGCGGGGTGATGATAGTTTACACTGTGATTGATTGTTATTCAACCAATAAGAAAGTGCCACATCAGAATACAGCGGGGTGATGATAGTTTACACTGTGATTGATTGTTATTCAACCAATAAGAAAGTGCCACATCAGAATACTGCGGGGGTGATGATATTTTACACTGTGATTGATTGTTATTTAACCAATAAGAAAGTGCCACATCAGAATACTGCGGGGTGATGATAGTTTACACTGTGATTGATTGTTATTCAACCAATAAGAAAGTACCAGATCAGAGTAGAGCGGGGTGATAGTAGTTGACATTGTGATCTGTGGGTCGCGGGTTCGAATCCCCGTCCCAGCAAACATGCTCGCCCTTTCAGCCGTGATGGCGTTATAATGTGACGGTCAATCCCACTATTCGTTGTTAAAAGAATAGCTCAAGAGTTGGCGGTGGGTGAAGATGACTGGTTGCCTTCCCTCTAGTCTCACACTGCTAGAGACGGCTAGCGCAGATAGCCCTCGTGTAGCTTTGCGCGAAATTCAAAAACAAACAAACAAACACTCTTCTTGTATTAAGTTCTGGACGATGAGTAATTGTGGAAGAAATGAGGAACCAGGAAGAATAACAAATGGTGAGTTACGAAACGCATACAAATCCACATTTGTAATTGAAACTTGAATTATTATTTCTAGATAGGAACTTACGTTTTGTAGCTGAAATTCTATAAATCAAGGAAGTTTATTTCAGAAAGCCGATTTTAGACATATTTATCCAAGTGTTTCTCAACTGTGGATTTGTAGGTGTCTTAGACGAGCGTGACTTTTAAGGAGTAACGATTTAGGTTTTTGTTCTTGGTGTGAATATGTGTGTGGGGGATTTGTTAAGACGAAACAAAAGAGACAAAATTACCATCCGAACTAAAGCAAAAACAAACAAACAATATTAGGCTATGATTGTTTTCCTCTATCTCTTATTGTATAAATGTAGCAGTGATCCTTACCCTCAATTTCCGCCTCCAGTGGCACGGCGGTATGTCTGCGGATTTACAACGCTAGAATTCGGGTTTCGATACCCGTGGTGGGCAGAGCACAGATAGCCCATTGTGTAGCTTTGTGCTTAATTACAAATCCTCTATTTCCAGGCGATTCCAGGAGTTTGAAACTGGAGAAGGTACGAAGAAGGTAGCGAGCACATGAATGGGGTAGTTTGTGTTTGAAAAAGATAAGAGGGGAGAGTCGTGGAAAATATATTAATTTGTTATTCCTGCTGCTTTCTTAGTGGACTTATCACTGGTCTATCGGAAGACAATAGATCAGGAACATCTAAGTCAGGGATACTTTTGCTATTCCGAATGCTTTCGTTATTTTTCATTTTGTTTTGGTAGACTCGTAATTACCAAGATGACTCTGATTGGCTGCAAAGGTAATACGACTGACCAGAGATTGGATTACCAATATGACTCTGATTGGCTGCAAAGGTAACACGACTGAGCAGAGATTGGATTACCAAGAGGACTCTGATTGGCTGCAAAGGTAACACGACTGAGCAGAGATTGGATTACTAAGATGACTCTGATTGGCTGCAAAAGTAATACGACTGACCAGAGATTGGATTACTAAGATGACTCTGATTGGCTGCAAAGGTAACACGACTGACCAGAGATTGAATTATCAAGATGACTCTGATTGGCTGCAAAGGTAACACGACTGAGCAGAGATTGAATTACCAAGATAACTCTGATTGGCTGCAAAGGTAACACGACTGAGCAGAGATTGAATTACCAAGATAACTCTGATTGGCTGCAAAGGTAACACGACTGAGCAGAGATTGGATTACTAAGATGACTCTGATTGGCTGCAAAGGTAACACGACTGACCAGAGATTGGATTACCAAGATGACTCTGATTGGCTGCAAAGGTAACACGACTGACCAGAGATTGGATTACCAAGATGACTCTGATTGGCTGCAAAGGTAACACGACTGACCAGAGATTGGATTACCAAGATGACTGATTGGCTGCAAAGGTAACACGACTGACCAGAGATTGAATTACCAAGATGACTCTGATTGGCTGCAAAGGTAACACGACTGAGCAGAGATTGAATTACCAAGATAACTCTGATTGGCTGCAAAGGTAACACGACTGAGCAGAGATTGAATTACCAAGATAACTGATTGGCTGCAAAGGTAACACGACTGAGCAGAGATTGAATTACCAAGATAACTCTGATTGGCTGCAAAGGTAACACGACTGAGCAGAGATTGAATTACCAAGATAACTCTGATTGGCTGCAAAGGTAACACGACTGAGCAGAGATTGGATTACTAAGATGACTCTGATTGGCTGCAAAGGTAACACAACTGACCAGAGATTGGATTACCAAGATGACTCTGATTGGCTGCAAAGGTAATAC
>NW_013676798.1:8327-11429 GCF_000517525.1 Limulus polyphemus | reverse complement strand
GACTGCATAGATTGGATTACTAACGATGACTCTGATTGGCTGCAAAGGTAACACGACTGACCACGAGATTGGATTACTAACGATGACTCTGATTGGCTGCAAAGGTAACACGACTGACCAGAGATTGGATTACCAAGATGACTCTGATTGGCTGCAAAGGTAACACGACTGAGCAGAGATTGGATTACTAAGATGACTCTGATTGGCTGCAAAGGTAACACGACTGAGCAGAGATTGAATTACCAAGATAACTCTGATTGGCTGCAAAGGTAACACGACTGACCAGAGATTGGATGATGTGAGGTTTTCTAGTCTGCAGTTGCCTAAAGGTATTATGGGAACTGTAATTTTTAGTAGAAAGTTTTAGGTCGGTGGAGAAAGTTTTAGGTCGGTGTAGGTTCTAGGGTATGGCGTTAAATGAAGCACTAGACCACAACTGTGGGTGTAGGTGCTAGGGTATGGTGTTACATGAAACACTTGACCACAGTTGTGGGTGTAGGTGCTAGGGTGTGGTGTTACATGAAACACTAGACCACAGCTGTGGGTGTAGGTGCTAGGGTATGGTGTTACATGAAACACTTAACTACAGTTGTAGGTGTAGGTGCTAGGGTATGGTGTTACATGAAACACTTGACCATAGCTGTGGGTGTAGTTGCTAGGATATGGTGTTACATGAAACACTTAACTACAGTTGTAGGTGTAGGTACTAGGGTATGGTGTTACATGAAACACTTGACTATAGCTGTGGGTGTAGGTGCTAGGATATGGTGTTACATGAAACACTTAACTACAGTTGTAGGTGTAGGTGCTGGGGTATGGTGTTACATGAAACATTATCATGTTATAAGATAAGATAAAATGGTGGTACTATGTTGGTATGTAAAGTTTGCCTCTTAAGGCGAACGTAGTACATCAATAAACGTCAGTAACATGGCGAACGTGGTGCATCAATAAACGTCAGTAACATGGCGAACGTGGTACATCAATAAACGTCAGTAACATTTTTCTTTATATACGATAATCTCTTTCCTGCAGTCAAATATTAGAATATATAGAACATAGTCAATTGCTTTAGTCCGACACAATCAACTCCACGATAATTGATTCATTTTGAATTTCTTCTCTCGCTACGAATCTCGATTGTACGACTCCAAGTTGTGGTGTTTACTTTATAATAACGTCTTCTAAACTGATCAACATTGAGTGAATATGCCTCAACATTTCGTCTTGGGACACCGTTTCTAACTTATTTAAATCCCTTCTCACCCGATATAATCGTACCCAGCGGATCTTGAATGAAGACAACTATACAAGGCCTGTGGTCTAACACGCTTAACAAGTTCATTCATCAGGCTGACATGACCCTGGGAAGGCCTTTAATTTACCAGGAAAACCTAAAGATGCTTCTTCTTCCACGCCCTACTTTAGTATAGTTTAATTCACAGCCATTCATATTAAGCTCTCCCAGGGACAAATGGACGGTTTACAACAAAAAATAAACCCCAAGGATCTGTAATCACTGAGGCTGACTAACTCCCCTTATGCCCTAGGATATTGAGAAAGAAAAAGGGAACTGGAAATTGGAAAGGGGCGGAGAGAACCAATCACGAGCCTTTCCCGCAATCGTTATAGTAACACGTATCTTTATAACCAGCTGGTTGTATGGGGACATTGTGCAGGGCCCGCACGCAAAGTAACAGTTGCAAAGGGCATTTTTGAATTAATTTATTCTATAATACCGAAGTCTATGGTCGTAAACGAAATCGTTTGTTGTTAATGGAGTTTTCTCTCTCTCTCTCTCTGTGAATAAACTTTAATATGTAATTGAGAAGAACAGACTTCGAAAAAAGACAACGCCTACAATCGATGACAAATGACTCTAGAAACTATTTGAGAACAAAAAAGAGAGAAAAAAATAATCCTCTGGGTGAAGATACTGTGAAAAAAATTAAAACACCAGTAACTTTTTTGTTCGTTGAAGAACAGTCAATATTCTCTTGTCGAGCAAATTATTATACAATAAAAATAATTGTAAAATTAGCTAAAGGAGAGCTAGCGTAGTTCGTACAGGAATATTGTCGCTTCACAGAACTTTACAACTATCTTGCAAAAGTGTACAATTGACATAATACATATTAAAAATATGGTAATACCGAAAACACATATTTAATACGGACGTTTTGGAATTTCCTTAAGTTCCATCATCAGCGTTAATATTTGAAAAAAAAAATGTTAGTTCTTAATACTCGAACTACAAAAAACAACCTTAGCATTGAGAGAGTTTCGTATTCAATCGGAAGTTTATAAAGAACATAAAGATTTAAACGGTAACAATATAATGTAATATACGATAAAACGTGCGGCATACACATGTTTAATAAATAACATTGTTAAGGGAAACTATTGTTTAAGAATATAGTTTAAAATATTTTTAAAACCAAAGACGCTTTACCCATTTCTATGCGCTCGTGGGTCATATATAAATACATTTGTGGTAGCTGTAAAGCTACCTATATTGGTAAAACTACACATTACCTACAAATACGTGCACACGAGCATATGGAAATTTCAGCAAGAAGCGGTTTGTTTATTTGAAGTTAAGCACAAAGCTACACAATGGGCTATTTGTGCTTTGCTCACCACGGGTATCGAAACCCGGTTTCTAGCGTTGTAAGTCCGCAGACATACCGCCGCTGTGCCACTGGGGGGGGGGGCACAAGAAGCGGATATAAGGTAAGACTCCGGAACCACAGATTATGAACTCTTTATTAAATAATGCCTCTCCATTTTCAGTTCTAACCCAACACTAATGTATAACATCAAATCCTCCCTGTTGTTATCCGGATTTTCAGTGTTTTAATTTGATATTTATTATTATTTCAAAGATACAGTATTTATAATTATACTTAAGCCTTTCTCTTAACAATGTTAATTTATTAAACAGTAGCGAAAGTACCCGGCTTCGCTCGGGATATTAGGTGCATAAAATTTAACATGAAAATAAAAATCTCGGTCCAATTGTAAACTTAAATACCGTATTTTTCGGTGTATAAGACGCACTTTTTACCCCAAAATTTGATGTCAAAATCTGCTTGCGTCCTA
>NW_013676798.1:5940-7559 GCF_000517525.1 Limulus polyphemus | reverse complement strand
CTAGATAATAAAAAATAAATTACAGTGAAAGCAATGAAGATTTTGTAGGTTTTGAACCAAACTAAATAACAGTAAACCTTGATTTACGGTATTTTCTTATTTTGATGTTTTGAGTTCTTTTGTGTTTATAACAATATATACTATTTTTTAAAGTATCAAATTGAATTTTTGTTCAATAAAAATCTTTCAATTGCGACTGTAGCTTTCCCCCCCCTAAATACGGTAATAAAAACAAATAATAAAACACGAACCTCTTTAATAAACAGAGACTCTTAGAAAACAAGAAATATATTTTTTCAATTTTGTAGTTTATACATTTCGTTATATACTTTCAATACATAGACTAACAACAATATTAGGTTATACGTTTGTTGCTAAGCAACTAAAGCCATTGTTGGAACATAGTGTTACCAAACGTACTGACTTTTTTTTTATAATATTAGAAGTTGTTAGATAAGGAACCACGTCTTTTCTATGCGGTTTTTCGCTAGATTGCCTCATTAAAAAAGATGCGCAGGTGCATGCGCGCGCGCACGCAAGTGCGTGTCTGTCTGTCTGTGAAATACACCATTAACTAATGTTTGATATAATTTTTGTGACGGTATCGATTCTGAATGACCAACTTTTCACCCCATCGCGATGTTGAGAACAAGTGTTCACTGATTTGGTAACCAAAACTAAAATGTCATTCATAAACCAAAAATTCATACTGAATGTTATTAAGAAAAAACTATAGTTATTATTAAATAGCTAAGAAAGTGTACCCCGATAATTAAATTCAATAATGTTTGATATTATCATAGTATGACCTGGATTTTCTAAACACGTGTATTGATTGCTGTTTGATTTGCTGTTAATGGTGTTCCAATTTTGACTGAACTGGATTAGTGAAGTGGTAGGATATGGATAGCTCCTGACGAAGCTGTAATAACAAAATATTGATTTTATTTACGTTTACAATTACATTTACACTAATATGAAACGAAGAATGTATTAAAATATTTCATTCTTGAAGTATATAAGTGTCTTAAAATATGTTATAATAATTCATCACGAAGAATTTCACGTATTAAGTATTCCAGTAATTTTAATTAGTGTTCTTTTTAAGATATCAAGTTTAACGCGAGGTAAAACGAGTTACTACTTTTCACAGAAACTCAACAATATCCTAGGACTATATTGTCAGACGACTAGTCTGCGAACAATGTGTATTTAAAGATACAAATATAGAATAGCGTGTCACGTTCGCTGTAAGTAATGTGTAATTGTACAGGTATTAACATTTTCTTTTGGATGTGTTACTGAATTATTCATGAATCAGGGTATTCAAGTACATGATTTATTTATATTATTCGATCCCTGGTGGTCAGATAATAAAATGTTTCCAAATCTAATCACACTCTCTGTAAACGAGTTTGAAATTTTGATGAAGTTTTAAAGAAAGCGATTAATTCTGACTATAGTTAGAAATGAAGAAATGAATGACTTGAAAATCTTGTAATCTTGTCTGGTATTTGTATAAAGTGCTTCAAATAATTCTATAAATTATGTAAAATAATGAAAAAAAAAGAACAACAACACTATATTGGGAATTCTCTGCCTAACGTTCTCCTAGTTCC
>NW_013676798.1:0-5156 GCF_000517525.1 Limulus polyphemus | reverse complement strand
AAAGGCCAGCACTGAATGGGTTTAGTAATGACTATAGGTAAAAAACAATCCATCTAGATCTCCCAATAGTAACTTAATGATAAAGTCCAGCACTGAATGGGTTTAGTAATGACTATAGGTAAAAAACAATCCATCTAGATCTCCCAATAGTAACTTAATGATAAAGTCCAGCACTGAATGGGTTTAGTAATGACTATAGGTAAAAAACAATCCATCTAGATCTCCCAATAGTAACTTAACAATAAAGTCCAGCACTGAATGGGTTTAGTAATGACTATAGGTAAAAAACAATCCATCTAGATCTCCCAATAGTAACTTAATGATAAAGTTAATAATAGCTTAAATTAGCTTATTAACTCCAGTGTGTAATACAGTAGGATTCGAATACATGTATTGTGTACAATGGGGTTGGATAAAGATATCCAGTTCTTTAACATTTCAAGAATATAAGAATCTCAAATGAAATCTAGAACCAACGTTATTCAAGGTGATATTTATCAATAATCTTTATCTTCCACACCAATCCACTAATACAGTGGATAAAGAAATAACAAAACTATGTTAAAGGAAATACAAGTTAGAATTACCGACAATGTAACCTCATGCCAACAAAAACACTGGATTTATTTAGAGATGATTTACAGACTAATTTAGGGGAACTTGTTAAACAAATAGAGAAATATAAAAATCTATATAAATATAATAGTACTGTCTGTTGTCTATATAAATATAATAGTACTGTCTGTTGTCTATATAAATATAATAGTACTGTTTGTTGTCCATATAAATATAATAGTACTGTCTGTTGTCCATATAAATATAATAGTACTGTTTGTTGTCCATATAAATATAATAGTATTGTCTATTGTCTATATAAATATAATAGTACTGTCTGTTGTCTATATAAATATAATAGTACTGTCTGTTGTCTATATAAATGTAATAGTACTGTCTGTTGTCTATGTAGATAGACAACAGACAGTACTATTATATAGTACTGTCTGTTGTCTCATAATTTCACAGAAATTCCTTTTAGAGACAACTTTCATAATTTAATGGCAGTCTTCCTGAGGGCTTTTTAATTTCTAACGCTGTACTTAGATGGCGCTAGCTAACACAAGGGAATAAGATCCGTGTGAAGAAATGTTACTGTAATAGATATATAAGTGCTGACAGCAATCGTGATTGATACACATTAACCACGTGACTTCTGTTGGTGTTTTTTGTAAGTAGCGGCTGATATTACTCCGTGAAACATTCCTATAAATTGAAGATCAATTATGCTCTTTTTTTTTAAATAAAAAAATTTCATCATCTTGCACTGAAAAGAAGACATCTAACGTAGACACATAAGTTAGAACGATGAACTGTATGCGTTTAGTGATGTAAACCAACGTGTCAGTTTTTCGGCGTCATTGTAGCTTTGTTGAGGCATTTTTTTACTCAAAATGTGCATTAGATAATACTATTTCAAAACCTAAGATCAAAAGACGATACAACCAACAGGAAGTGTAGGCTTAATCTGTATTCCAGTGTTAAACCCAGGAGTAACTCGCACATCAACCAGACTAGAGTCAGTCCAGCTGATTATAAAGTTATGTTTTTTTAGAATCGTTATTTCCAAAACGATTAAATAGAAAACTGTGCAGGAGTATTAACTTTCATAACTGGTGTTAGTTTAATTTGCCGCCAGGGGGCGGGTATATGAGTCTTGTGGAGGCTTAGCCCCTCCAAATAAACAGTCCTTCACGAGACATTAATTTCATAAACTCAGACATATTATTCGTTATACGTGGAGAGAAGAGAGAGTCATTGTGAGTCATTGAGTAAAGTTTATTCATTTAGGAGCACGAACTGATTCTTCCGAGTTGTGCACCCCCCCCCCCCTACAACCGCACAGATGATAGAATAGCCTACCCAAACAAAACACTCACTTGTTGTTGTTTTGTACTCAATTTAAATTAAAAACGTTATGTACATTCATGATTAATGAAAGGTTATCTTACGACAGGATTAGTTGCTTCCCTTATATGTAATTGTACAAAAAAACCGTAAAAAACCCCCATAAAAACTGCAAAACATAAAACGTGAAACCGCCACTTTGCGTGTATCTCAGCACGAATCCAACAAACCTTCATGTCGAGTTTGGTTAAGCTCCATCAACAGGGGACGAAGTAGTGTTTACAAACACCCATAGAAACCGAAAAATACAAAACTACTCATTTGTATGTATCTTCCCATGGAGCTAATGAATCTACATCCACACCTTGCGAAGTAGATACATGGACTCCCATACTTAAACCACTGTGTAAAAATGAATACACCAACTCTGAAGAATAGGCACGTGCCTCCTATACTTCACCCACTGTGTAAAAATGAATAAATGCAGTTACTTTCAAACTATGGCACGTGCCTATTCTTCAGAGTTGGTGTATTCATTTTTACACAGTGGGTTAAGTATAAGAGGCACGTGCCTATTCTTCAGAGTTGGTGTATTCATTTTTACACAGTGGGTGAAGTATAAGAGGCTCGTACCTATTCTACAAAGTTGGTGTATTCATTTTTACACAGTGTGTGAAGTATAAGAGGCTCGTACCTATTCTACAAAGTTTGTGTATTCATTTTTACACAGTGGATGAAGTATAAGAGGCTCGTACCTATTCTACAAAGTTGGTGTATTCATTTTTACACAGTGGATGAAGTATAAGAGGCTCGTACCTATTCTACAAAGTTGGTGTATTCATTTTTACACAGTGGGTTAACTATAAGAGGCACGTTCCTATTCTTCTAACAATAGAAAAATTTTCCTCGCGATCTGTGCGTCGCGGGTTCGATTCCCGTCACTCAACACGCTCGACCTTTCAGCCAGGGAGATTATAACGTGACGATCAATTCTAGTTTTCGTTGTTAGAAGAGTAGCCCAAAAACTGGCGGTGGGTGGTGTTGACTAACTACCTTCCATCTTATCTATCACTTTTAAACTAGGGACTGCTAGCGCAGATAGTCCTCGAGTAGCTTGCGCGAGATTCAATAAATAATATGACATTTCATCTTTAGTATCATCCGGCATCCATTTACTCGAGCCAAGATCGGTATAGGAGGTGTCTATCTACAATGGCCCGGCATGGTCAGGTGGTTAGGGCGCTCGACTCGCAACTTGCGGGTCGCGGGGTCGAATCCCCGTCCCACCAAACATGCTCGCCCTTTCAGCCGTGGAGACGTTATAGCGTAACGGCCAATCCCACTATTCGTTCGTAAAAGAGTAGCCCAATAGTTGGCGGTGGGTGCTGTTGACTAGCTGTCTTCCCTCTAGTCTACCGCTTCTATATTGGGTACAGGTAGCGCAGATAGCCCTCGTGTAGCTTTGAATGAATATCGATAAACAAGTATAAACAAACACCCATGGCCTCAATATGAGGAGCCTGATTTTACGGCAACGAGTCGCGAACCATAAACCTTCGGATTCACATTCCGGGCACGCTAATCACTAGCCACACACAACACCCTGAACCAACTTTGTGTTTATTTAGGGGAAAAGTGTTATAATAATTTAAGTCTTTAACGTGAAATAACTCAAGTTTCTGAGAAATTCCTAAAAATATGTTTTCAAAAGATCAAAAAGATTGCTGGAGGATTTTGATATTTTTATCTACCGAAAGTTTCCGTTTAGACGAGTAAGCTGAAAAAAAAAACCTCTTGATCACCATTCTAAAATCCGGTGAAACTTGTGGTTTTGTATATATAAATTTAAAATATTTTAACTAACTTTTGTTTTGTTTTTTACCTAAAAACTTTTTCGTAACAAAAGCTTTTCTTTTTCACGAGAATGTAAAACCAGAAGAACAAACAAAAAAAAAATAATCAGAAAAAAGTATCATTTGCGAAAACGAAATTAGTCTGAAAAATGCACTCCTGCGGTTTGGAGGAGAAACAGAGTTGAGAGCCAGCCAGAAGTTACATTGAACACCCATTTCTAAGCCAATCTTGACACCGATCTTGGTAAATGTGAACAATTGAGCCGATCTAATCAGCTCGTAGACAATCAAGTGAAGACTCGGTGAAGATTGTAGCGGTGGATAAGTAGCGGGTCTGGATAAAATAGGCATTTCCATTAATCAGTAAATGTTCGCGAAGAGATGTAGCCAACATCAGAAGACGTTCCTTGGGCCATAGTAAAGGTAGTCTAATGGCTGACGACTCATTAAGTTCTGGCAATCTAAAGAACGTACGGGTAGTTATATGTCATCCTCTTCTTCTTGTGCATCACTTGGCTGAAAACTAGTTTCGAAAACTTTTCCGATGTTAGAGTATTCAACATCTGAAACTACTGTTAAAACTCAAGTGACACAAATGGTAGGGTTAGGTGACACTTTCAATAGTATGATAATTCGGCGAGTTTCTTTATGGGAGGATATTACAGGATAATTTAATCAATCAAGCATTATAATAATTGGTTTCCTCTATATAACAATAGATTTAACACCGATAGGTGTCGTGTGACCTTACAGACGGAAGTCAAGAGTGTTGCTTCTACTATAACAATAGATTTAACACTGTAGGTGTCGTGTGACCTTACAGACGGAGGTCTAGAGTGTTGCTTCTATCATAACAATAGATTTAACACTGTAGGTGTCGTGTGACCTTACAGACGGAGGTCTAGAGTGTTGCTTCTACTATAACAATAGATTTAACACTGTAGGTGTCGTGTGACCTTACAGGCGGAGGTCTAGAGTGTTGTTCTATCATAACAATAGATTTAACACTGTAGGTGTCGTGTGACCTTACAGACGGAGGTCGTTATAGTAGAAGCAACATTCTCGACCTACGTCTGTAAGGTCACACGACACCTACAGTGTTAAATCTATTGTTATAGTAGAAGCAACATTCTCAATAGATTTAACACTGTAGGTGTCGTGTGACCTTACAGACGTAGGTCGAGAATGTTGTTTCTATCATAACAATAGATTTAACACTGTATGATCGTGTGACCTTACAGACGTAGGTCGAGAATGTTGTTTCTATCATAACAATAGTGACAATTCTAAGTTGGACACTATCCTCATATCGGTTTACAACAACAATGTTTATACTTAGGAAACTTTGTTCATATCGGTTTACAACAACAATATGTATACTTAGGAAACTTTGTTCATATC
>NW_013676797.1:15349-16343 GCF_000517525.1 Limulus polyphemus | reverse complement strand
ATTTCTCTGGTTGATGCGATTGTTACACAATATTATTGGCTAACAATTGGCCACTAACGTAACCAAGGAAATCTAGGCCACAATAAACATTTCCGTGTACTCGCTTTTGTTGAAATGTATCGTCGGCTAAACCGTATTGTCTCTAACTTTATACAGTTCAGAAGATCACGTCGTTAACAGATGAAATACTGTAACTAGCGTGATACACAAATTTCCTGCAGTTAAATGTCAACTTGACTTTGGATCTTTTATTTTGCTGTTGCTATAGTATTAGAAAAATTCACAAGTTAGGATTTTTTGGATGTAAGTAACCATTGACGATAAGATATAAGTCAAAAGTCGACTTCTCTTTATGAAAGATTTGAAATTGTTTGCGTGACTGAAGGGTTTTAATACTTCAACTTACACACTACATCTCCCAATCTATCTGTTCATAGGTACACATAAAGATACATATGTATATAACCAAGTCACGAATAACAAAACACAAGAATACTAATTTATTATAACGGTTTATAACTCTTCAAGATGTAGTTTTACCGATAATCTAAAATAAAAGTAATTTTTTTTTCAACTAAACGTATGTAATATAAACTAAATACACAAGTTTTTCTAAATGTACAAATATAGTAGCACACCTAAAGATAATATCATACCCTTTGATGTGACTCATTGTACAAAGAGACATATTGATATTTGATTTGTTAATAAACAGTTAAAACAAACAGTAGATAAAAATAGTATTCAAAGACAACTTTAAAATTTGTATAGATTATTGAATAGACCTAAAGACGTTTTGTCTAAAGATGGGTGGCCCGGCATGGCTAGGTGGTTAAGATTTAATTAATTTGTATAGATTATTGAATAGACCTAAAGACGTTTTGTCTAAAGATGGGTGGCCCGGCATGGCTAGGTGGTTAAGATTTAATTAATTTGTATAGATTATTGAATAAACCTAAAGACGTTTTGTCTAAAGATGGGTGGCCCGGCATGG
>NW_013676797.1:11607-14637 GCF_000517525.1 Limulus polyphemus | reverse complement strand
CATGGTCGCCCTTTCAGCTGTGGGGCGTTATAATGTGACGGTCAATCCCATTATTCGTTGGTAAAAGAGTAGCCCAAGAGTTGGCGGTGGGTGGTGATGACTAGCTGCCTTCCCTCTAGGGACGGCTAGCGCAGATAGCCCTCGTGTAGCTTTGCGCGAAATTCAAAAACAAACAAACTAAAGATGGTATCTTCAGTTGTAACAGAAAAAAACTGGGCTTTGTGTAATTTAGGTTATACGAAAAATATCGAATCATTAAAGCCAAATAACAAAGACATTTAGTTTTTTATATTAATAACTCGTTTATTTGCCATTCTAAGAAGGTAATGTGTAAATTGTGGTGAGTTATATATTGGTGAAACGGATAATTTATGACTAAGAACTAATTTACATAAATCCCATGTTAGATGCCAGCAAACATTTTTAAATAAATCTGTTTTGAAAAAAAAATTAAAATTCCAAGAAACCCATATTCTCACGTTTTTTTTTTCCTTTTGGGGCATGTAGTGTAAAACATAAAACATTATTTTTCGAACAATTTTCTTACATTTTCTTGGCGCCATTTTAAAGCAGAAGTAGCAGTAGTTAAGTAAAATTAAATAGAATTGTGAAACCGAAAAAAAACTATTACTATGAAACACAAAAAAGGGCAATAAAGTAAGTAAGACATATTAAATTATGGAATGAATAAGATTTCAATAAAAAACAAGAGAAAGCATTGTGGATAAGTTTAACCAATTGTATTTAATTTAGTTTATTTATGTTTAGTGGAACAGACTATTTGAATGTTTTTATTATATATCCTCAAGGAGAATGACGTCACAAAACCGGTCGAAGAAAAAACAAACCTAAGAGTTTGATATTCCAGTGTTTTGTTATATATAAAGAAGAAAGTTCCATAAATCCAACTTCCATATTAAACATTTTGTTGAAAGGACTGTACAAATATATTTAATACATATTGCAGTCCATAATTTATATTTTAAGCCAGTCCTATTTACATCCGCTTTTAATGAACTTATATTTTTAGTGAAATGTAATAAATGTACCATAGAGCAAACATAGAGCGTGATAGAGCAGAGAAGAAATGATAGATTGCTATATTTTCAGCAGTTTACAACGTGAGAGTCGCACGTTAGGATTTTTAAATATTTGTAACATGTAAACAAACGTTTAGATCAAACTGTCAGACGACCAGCAACCATAATATGGGTAGAAGATTGATCGTAGAGCTTGTCTAATTAAGTTGGGATCTTTACTCTACTGACTAAGAGTTTTTTTTTAATGTGCAAACCCCTCTCGTCATTAATCTTTCAAAGAATTGTTAAACTCTGTATTACAATTCATGGCATATTAACGAGTTAAGCACGATCTGTTATGCTAGATTTGTTGTTAGCTAGCGTATAAAAGAGACTCTTTTAGCGTTCCATGCACGGGTGGGAGTCAAAGTGTGCATGCCCCGACTTTGTACAGAATGCCATCAACATGGTATTATGTATTTGATGTCAGTATTATCAACATTTCATGTTACCCTACATTATTGATTTTACAACTGACTCTTCACATGAACGTCACCTTGCATTCTCACTTACCAGACGTCGAAATTGTACAGATGTCGTGAAGATACACCTCGTGAGTTCGGAATTACAGTCAACATTACTTCTCCATTGGACCGACCTCGTGCACTGTCGTGAAGATATACCTCGTGAGTTCGGAATTACAGTCAACATTACTTCTCCATGGACCGACCTCGTGCACTGTCGTGAAGATACACCTCGTGAGTTCGGAATTACAGTCAACATTACTTCTCCATTGGACCGACCTCATGCACTGTCGTGAAGATACACCTCGTGAGTTCGGAATTACAGTCAACATTACTTCTCCATTGAGCCGACCTCGTGCACTGTCGTGAAGATACACCTCGTGAGTTCGGAATTACAGTCAACATTACTTCTCCATTGGACCGACCTCATGCACTGTCGTGAAGATACACCTCGTGAGTTCGGAATTACAGTCAACATTATTCTCCATTGGACCGACCTCATGCACTGTCGTGAAGATATAATAGTGTATATTAGTTCGTGTTCACTCTGTAGTGTGTATTAGTTCGTGTTCTATTCAATCTGTAGTGTGTACTAGTTCGTGTTCTGTTCATTCTGTAGTGTGTATTAGTTCGTGTTCTATTCACTCTGTAGTGTGTATTAGTTCGTGTTCTATTCACTCTGTAGTGTGTATTAGTTCGTGTTCTGTTCACTCTGTAGTGTATATTAGTTCGTGTTCTGTTCATTCTGTAGTGTATATTAGTTCGTGTTCTGTTCACTCTGTAGTGTGTATTAGTTCGTGTTCTGTTCATTCTGTAGTGTGTATTAGTTCAAATAAGTGGCCACATTTAAAGGTAAATATTTGAAGTCGTAATATGAATCTTTGTGACATCACGAGAATAATATAGGAATAGTTGTTACATCCGGACACTGGAAATCGTTTGCAGTAAATGAACAAAGAAAAGCATTATATTAGACAGAATATTTTTATTGAAGTTTAATAAAAATAGACATGCATATCAGCATGTTTGTCAGCCATGATATACACCATTGGAATTTATGAATACAAACATCTGATCCAATGGAGTTGTTGATAAACAATAGTAACTGTCAGTAACGTATTTAATGTGATAGAAAGGTGGTAAATACCGTAAATACTACACTTTGCGAATGCCTTCTCTGTAACTGTCAGTAACGTATTTAATGTGGTAGAAAGGTGGTAATTACCGTAAATACTACACTTTACGAATGCCTTCTCTGTAACTGTCAGTAACGTATTTAATGTGGTAGAAAGGTGGTAATTACCGTAAATAGTACACTTTACGAATGCCTTCTCTGTAACTGTCAGTAACGTATTTAACGTGATAGAAAGGTGGTAATTACCGTAAATATTACACTTTACGAATGTCTTCTCTGTAACTGTCAGTAACGTATTTAATGTGATAGAAAGGTGGTAATTACCGTAAATACTACACTTTACGAATGTCTT
>NW_013676797.1:6896-11089 GCF_000517525.1 Limulus polyphemus | reverse complement strand
GCAGTATACAAGAACAGGGAAGACTATTGTGTAGTATACAAGAACAGGGAAGACTACTGTGTAGTATACAAAAACAGGGAAGACTACTGTGAAATATACAACAACAGGGAAGACTACTGTGTGGTATACAACATCATGGAAGACTACTGTGTGGTATACAACAACAGGGAAGACTACTTTGTGGTATACAACAACAGGGAAGACTACTGTGCAGTATACAAGAACAGGGAAGACTATTGTGTAGTATACAAGAACGGGAAGACTACTGTGTGGTATACAAAAACAGGGAAGACTACTGTGTAGTATACAACAACAGGGAAGACTACTGTGTAGTATACAAAACAGGGAAGACAACTGTGAAATATACAACAACAGGGAAGACTACTGTGAAAGTTGTGTTTCCTGTGTCTGTCTATAACTCACGTTACGTTTTGGGATGTTAAAATTATCATGCTAGTAAAGTAAAGAGCGTGAGAAAGTTCTGGAGTTGTAACAAATGTTGAGAAGGACCAACGTAGTCATCATGGTTTAACATTTACATTCGACAATTAGCATGTTTACTGAACACGTAAACCAAAACTGGGATTGATGCCTCTCACTTCGTTAGATCTTGTTCACACGAACAGCGAGTTTATTATGTGTGTGTATATGTATAGATATTCTTTATACGGTAGCCTGTTTGAGCAGCACCAACACTGTTGCTTCTTATCAAACCTGCCGCTTGGAGCGCTGAAGTTAGTTTCATTATACTTTTCGGGCTGGGTGGACCGTCTTAGCAATTTACATGGTTGAGTGCATTATAATGAAATGATTTTGAATATACAAACTAGCAAGTCACGAGGCAACTACGGTCGATATAAAGTCGTTTGGCGTTACATATGTGGTTTGATGCCACCGAAAATTGATAATTTTTGGGAAGAATATGTAACAGTCTTTTCCAACGCTCAGATCATAAAGATGTGCTCAGATCGGGGATTTAGAATTTCCATGATGGTGATATCCCTAGTACTCAATAGCATTGGAAAAGAAAGGAATTTGGATGAAATTAGGTTACTAGGACCATTCAGAAAGAAACTTGCAACAAGTCGTATCCTAGGCGTTTTGTAACAGGCTAGAACCTACGCATATAAAGGTCAGTGGTAAAACTGTCCACACACCTCAGGCAACAGTACCAACATAATCAAGAAGACGTTCGTCTGGAAAAGCTACACAAGTTGTTTCCACGCCATATACATTCAGCTGTCTTATACATTAAACAGATGGAGAATGAAACGGGTTTTCACACTATTCCATAAGAAGACACAACATTTAAGTCGCCAGGACGTAGCGGATTTCTTTACAATCATACTGTTGAAACAGGCGCTCAGAAAAACCGTCGTCCTTATACACCAAATAAATTATAGAAATACTGCAGGGAGGAGTCGTGTGCTTTGGACATGACACCCTTACGATGACTCTCTTTGCAACAGCAAATACGCTACAGGGCTATTATCTAGACGCATGATCGTCAGAAAGAGCATGACTGGACACGGCGACGTAGACTGTTACGACGTGGTGAGGCTCCAAAATCATTTCAATATAACTTATCCAACCCTCTATAGATTCTTTGGCATACCTCTTATCTCCGGTGTCTTAAATTTGAGACGTAGTAAATGGATTGTCATAGGCATTCTGCTGTTACTTATTACTATTTTTAAGCACTGCTGCTTGTGTAATATTTATTACCTTCTGTCACACACGTGTCTACCTCGAATACAAACCCTAGTTATTATGAGGTTGTTTTGAGCAGCGATGATATTGATTATAAAACATCTGCTCTCATCACAGAAAACTGTCTTGCTGTAGTTTTTCAGCAATGACTTAATTCTCAAATAGTAGATATCTGTAAAAAGAAAGTACTTGGTGTTTTAGCCTCAACCTATAATTTTTTCACAAGACTACAACGTTTACCTGAATGAATATAATATTAAAGTTATTTCGGAAACATTTAGCTGGAGAACTTTAATTCATTTTTAAAAAAAAGTTTCGACGGACTTCATTCTCCTATTTGGAACAGAAACTTGTTTTAGGGAAACGTTTCGATCTGCTACCTCAAATGTTTATCAGGTAGTTTCAAAGATGAATTGTTTAAGGTGCTGTAGTGCACTTTTCCACGTACAAATGGAGGTAAGGCTTAGTTAATTTGCAATGATTTTTTTTTTTCAGATAAAACTAACCATTATTGTAGTTTATAATAGCAAAAATACTTTTCCGAGTAACGTTTATCGAACTAAACCTTATAAGTACTATATTGAATAGTGTCTAATGATGAAAGTAAGAAATGGAGCGTTACCTTGAAACAAGTTCTGGCCTTAAAAACTGCTTTAAGAAATAAAGATAATTTTTACATTGTGGTCACTAGAGGGCGCTAGTAAGAAATTTCGTAAAATAATATTTAGTAAATGAACAAAGTTGAAATGAGCAGGAAAACTTTGTTTGTTCATTTTGGAAATTATATCTAAATCATCTTTATAAGAATAAAGATTTAATGAATTTGTAATAAAATAACTCTCTATGACACTACGTACACTTGTTAAAATAACATTGTATGTAGAAGACAACAAGTAACTTAGGGAACAAAAACTAAATTATCACAAACAATATTACTGTGTTTAGATCGGGGATTTAGAATTTCCGGGATGAGGATGTCCCTGTACTTAATGCCATTGAAAAATACAAGAATATGGATGAACTTGGGGTACCAGGACCATACAGAAAGAACATTGAAATACGTTTGAGTTTTTTGTTTTTGTTTTTTCTATGACAGTACCTAACTAATGACCTAGTACAGAGTGGTCATAAGAAACTTTTTAATAGTTTTCCTGTTACTCATAATTAAGACTGTTTATTATGACCTTCAATAGACGGCGTGACATTGTCGTTCGAGCTAAACCCTATCATCAATTGTTGCTGCACAATGAGGATGCCGACGTAATTAAGTCATTAATTGTGTTTAAATAACAGGGATCTGTTTTTTAACAGAGAATCTTTTGATTAAGCGTCTCCTCATCGATAGCCATGTTGGATAATTGTTTAGTTAAACATTTTTAAGGTTACAGAGCAAAACTAATATTTACAAAAACACTTCTAGGCGCAAGCGAAGGCAAAATTTGTGAAATGTATATATTTATTTACTTTTTAAAATTTTTAAGTTCCAAATTGAATTATTGTAAATACTCGTTTTATTATGTGTTATTTACAACAAATTTTATTTAATCTTGAACTCCGTGCACAATGAAATTCATAACAATTCTCGCTAATATATATATATATATATATACACATAAACTAATTGCTTGCTTTAGTCCACGATTGCTGCAGGCATGTAACCTAAAGGTGTTGTGACGTCACTCACGAACGTTTCTATAAGGTTCCTATACAGCTCTCTCCATTTTATAAGAATGTCTATTATTGCACTGCACACAACATAAAAAGTTTTAATTCAGGAGTATCTAAGTGTTTACTCTTTATATGACAGCTTTTTTTTCTTCCTCTGACGAAGTTCGTTAAGAGTCGAAAACCTAGGACAGAGTCGTCACAAGAATGTTTTTGTAGTATCTCTGTTACTCATAATTAGAACTCTTATTAATTGTAATTATTATCGTAAAATTTTAGCTGCTCTTCTCTTAGAAGTTATTACATGACTCTTAAAATTCGCAAAATGCGTTTCGTGACGTAATCGTGAAGACACCAATCTTTATTGTAAATAGAAGTAAACGTGCAAGAATGTGGCCAATCAGTTATCGTTACGTCACACATATAATGACCTATTATATTTATATTTCGTTTTCTCAGCATGTTTATTATTGATCTGCTTGCAGTATAGAAATGTTTTCAGTTCATTTTAAATCATTTTAATATTTTTTTAATTAAATTTATTTTCTTCTTATCAAGAATCAGACAGTAAATTGTACAAACTTCTAGTACAGTGGATATATTTCTGTTCTTTTACGAATAGATTAACTAAACCTAGCGTTTAATATTTACAACTGTTTGCACAGTCCCACTGGGACGGAGGTATGTCTGAGGACTTACAACGATAGAACCCGATACCCGTGGTGGCCAGAGCACAGATAGCCAATTGTGTAGCTTTATGCTTAACTTCAAACAAACAAAC
Source organism: Limulus polyphemus (assembly GCF_000517525.1). Lineage (NCBI taxonomy): Eukaryota > Metazoa > Arthropoda > Merostomata > Xiphosura > Limulidae > Limulus > Limulus polyphemus. The sequence goes on along the minus strand of NW_013676797.1, from coordinate 6,933 downwards.
ACTAAAATCATAGATAATATTCAACGTTAAACTGGTA
>NW_013676797.1:0-5887 GCF_000517525.1 Limulus polyphemus | reverse complement strand
TATGGATATACATGGGCCGCTTGTTCTCTGGGATGGAGCAAATTGTTATGGATATACATGGGCCGCTTGTTCTCTGGAAGCTTTAGGATTTTTCTAAAGTTAGAATGCAACAATACGTGTTCTAGTTTTCGAAAATAATGGGCCTTTAGAGCAAAACACAGTGAAAGTGTAAAACTGGAACTTTATTGTCCAGTTAGTCTAACCTCTTTCAGGGGGATTAATTTCTCCCCCCACCCACAACTGGGCGACATTACCAGGCATCTTTAAATTACTTTATTGTCTAGTTAGTCTAACCTCTTTCAGGGGGATTAATTCTCCTCCCCTCACCCACAACTGGGCGACATTACCAGGCATCTTTAAATTACTTTATTGTCCAGTTAGTCTAACCTCTTTCAGGGGGATTAATTTCTCCCCCCAACCACAACTGGGTGACATTACCAGGCATCTTTAAATTCTAAGCAAAAATCAGGACTGCTTGTAAAAATGATAGGTTGCTATTTTGTTTATTAATTGTTCTTTTAAGTGTGTAAAACTGGTACTTTATTGTCAGGCAACTCGAACCCCTTTGGAAAGGGGGATTTCCCTCCCTCTCCCTACAGTTGCCGACATTACCTGGTAGTTTTAACGGTAATAAAAATGGCAACTTGCTACTTTGTTTATAACTTGTTATTTTTATGTGTGATCATTAAAGCATCTTTGTTGACACTACAAAAATTGTAATGATAAAAAATCAACAGTATAACACCCATTTTCTATCTAAAACACATTGGTTTTTAGTATAATAAAGAGTCATCTAGATAACACATCAGTCATCACAATCTGAATATCTATTATCTTCTTATTTGATTTCATCTGGACAGAGCCTATAATAATCAAGACTGAGTTCTATGTAGAAGACGTAAACTCTATCAATGCACTAGACATGGTAAGTTTGTTCCTTATTCTCTTTTGTATTGTTCTAGGTTTTGGTTTTGTTTTAATTTAGACGTTCGTAATGTTGTGGGCCATAGGGAGTTTTTGAACGTTCTCGAAAGCTTACGAAACGATTTGAACCATATGGAATTTAATTTGGGTGGAACAGATAATTATTATTGACTCGTGAGTCTGTCACTGAGGGTGATTGATTATTGAGTTAGCGAATTTGTTAGTCAGATGGTGTCAGCATTGTCTAAAATTATTGAAAGAGTGACCAACTTTACTTTAAAAACATGGTACTGAAAATGCCATAACAGAATTCACTTCCACGGTTCATAAAATTTTAAACGCCCATTTGAAATAAGTGGTAATGTTTTAGATATAAAAATACCTTTGGCTCAGTATAACACGACTTGTTTCTAAGAGACAAAATCTTACAGTAGCTAGAAAGGAAATAACAAATTATTTCCTTAACAAATAGGAAGCAAAATATAAAAACCGGAAGTTACGATAGCAGTAAAATCTAAATTAAGTAAGGTGTACCATAACGTTCTGTTCTGGCCTCTACTTTACTTGTGATACTTATATATGATTAATACGGCCTAAAGATAAACAGTGAGACTGGAATGATGTAGCCTTGATACATTTAGGTAAACCAGAAGAAATGTTGACTTTTATAAAAGAGGATTTAATAAACATGATGAATTGGTTTATGAGCAATACTTTAATTTTAAATATTCAGAAAACTAAACATTAATTTTAAACTTAGGGAAATTAAATGAATCGTCATCGCTGTAGTTATTTAATATTCAGCTGTCAGGTGATAATATTGAAGGAGCCGATTGTTTTAGGTATTTAGGAGTTTATACTGGTAGGAAGTTAACGTGAAAATCGCGTGTTTGTAATCTCGTGAAAAACTGATATGGTGAGACAGTGCTAGTCTATGAATTTATAAGTCAAATATCCGGGGTTTGATTTTCCACGTTAGACACAGCAGACAGCCCACTTCAACTTTGCTCTAAAGACAAACAAAAACGAATTCCTACGTTTTATTTCACAAGAGAATTCGTTGGTTTATCTGTTTTAAAAATAATTTATACAAGTTTCCATAAAATTGTATAATACGGATAACTTTTACTGATCCAATCTGAATGATCCTTACGGATAAACTTTTACTGATCCAATCTGATAAATCCGAGAAAGAAAAGTTCAGATGATATAATCAGTTTTAATTTTTTTTTATTCAAAATTATTCAGAATTGCGACTTCTATAACAGGAGATACCATAAGTACCGATTACATGCTTCTTCCTTCATTTTCAGAGTTCTGTGGAAAATTTGATACTTCGACCCCATTTTCCATTTGAGGATGAGTTTGTATTTCATTAAACGATTGATAATACCTCCCATGATAAAAGTCCATAATTTAAGGATCTATCAGATTGGATCAGTAAAACGTTATCCGTAAGGATCTATCAGATTGGATCAGTAAAACGTTATCCGTAAGGATCTATCAGATTGGATCAGTAAAACGTTATCCGTAAGGATCTATCAGATTGGATCAGTAAAACGTTATCCGTAAGGATCTATCAGATTGGATCAGTAAAACGTTATCCGTAAGGATCTATCAGATTGGATCAGTAAAACGTTATCCGTAAGGATCTATCAGATTGGATCAGTAAAACGTTATCCGTAACCCCACTTGATACACATAGTAGTTCATAGTGAAAGACATTTTGTTTGTAAATAAGCACGAAGCTACACAATGGGTTATCTGTGCTCTGCCCACAATGGGTATTGAAACCCGGTTTCTAGCGTTGTAAAGTTTACAGACATACCGCTGTGCCACTAGGGGGCAACGAAGGAAGCAAAATTGTGCTATTTAATCTCTGATGTCTCAGTGTATGATGGAAATCATTACTGAAATAAATACTACCACAAACTCCTGATGAATAAAACCTTTAATGTACACGACGTTTTGACTTGCGCCTCTGTTCTCATTATGTTTTAAATTTAGAAGTGTTAGTCTAGGGGGAGAGCAGCTAGTGAACACCATCCATCGCTAACGCTGGGGCTACTTTAATCAAATAAAAGTCGAAACGCCGGGTACATTAAAAGTTTTACTTATATGGAGTTTGTCGTCACGTTTATTTTGATAAAGAAACATAAGTCAGTTTTAAATTTAGAAGTGATAGTCTAGGGGGAGAGCAGCTAGTGAGCACCACCCATCGCTAACTCTTGGACGACTTTAATCGAATAAATGCGTAAGTCGAAACGCCGGGTACATTAAAAGTTTTATTTATATGGAGTTTGTCGTCACGTTTATTTTGATAAAGAAACATAAGTCAGTTTTAAATTTAGAAGTGTTAGTCTAGGGGGAGAGCAGCTAGTGAGCACCATCCATCGCTAACGCTGGGGCTACTTTAATCGAATAAATGCGTAAGTCGAAACGCCGGGTACATTAAAAGTTTTATTTATATGGAGTTTGTCGTCACGTTTATTTTGATAAAGAAACATAAGTCAGTTTTAAATTTAGAAGTGATAGTCTAGGGGGAGTGAACACCATCCATCGCTAACGCTGGGGCTACTTTAATCGAATAAAAGTCGAAACGTCGAGTACATTAAAAGTTTTATTTATATGAAAGAAATCTAAGTCTACAAAATCAACTTTTCAGCTTCCTAACATACATTTATTATTATTTTAATCATATTTCTTTGCATATTTTTAGTTGCTTGTTGGCGTACACGGTTAATATCGCACCATGTTGCAGCAAAAAAAACCTTTTTCACTGATTATTTCAAATTCTGCCCGTACATACGGATAAGAGTGTGTTAGTAGTGCGCTTTGGGTGGGAAAAGACGGCTGGAAAGGCTTACAAGCTGTCATTTTGAAGCCAATCCTGTCACACTTTAATTCTGATTCTAATCTAACCGTCTTATTATAACACTTATTCATCAGCGTGTTACGTCAAACTTATGAAACTGGTTATTATGTCTAAAATTAACCCAGGAATAATGTATTTATCATTGAATTCCAACTTAAAAAGTGTGGAACTTCTCAGACAAAGTCGTTTTTGTAATCAAGGTCTAGGTTATTACAAAAACCTGAATTCACTAAAACTAACTCTGACAAACATATCCTCTATAATCTAAACCTTGAAATATGTACCATTTCTGAAGTGTAGGTGAAAAATATATACAGATGTTCATTGATGAGTCTAATCAAAAATATTATCATATTTTCAAATAGGTTATGATATTTTTACCTCATTTTCTTCAACAATAGGTTATGATATTTTAACCTAATTTTCTTCAAGAGTAGGTTATGATTTTTACCTTATTTTCTTCAACAAGAGGTTATGGTTTTCACCTTATTTTCTTCAACAATAGTTTATGATTTTTCCCCTTATCTTCTTCAACAATAGGTTATCATTTTTACCTTATTTTTTTCAAGAATAGGTTATGATGTTTCACCTTATTTTCTTCAACAAGAGGTTATGATTTTTTACCTTATTTTCTTCAACAATAGGTTATCATTTTTACCTTATTTTCTTCAACAATAGGTTATAATTTTGTTACCTTATTTTCTTCAACAATAGGTTATGATTTTTCACCTTATTTTCTTCAACAATAGGTTATGATTTTTTACCTTATTTTCTTCAACAATAGGTTATGATTTTGTTACCTTATTTTCTTCAACAATAGGTTATGATTTTTCACCTTATTTTCTTCAACAATAGGTTATCATTTTTACCTTATTTTCTTCAACAATAGGTTATCATTTTTACCTTATTTTCTTCAACAATAGGTTATCATTTTTACCTTATTTTCTTCAACAATTTCATAGAATCTTTGAATCCTCTCGAGTTATTATTATAATTTATAAATCAAGAATTAGTGCAGTGTCGTGATTGGAGCGAGGTGTTCCTAGGATTTTTATGATTATTTCGTTAACACAAACCAAATCTGACGGCAGACAATATTTTATCGAATTTTGATTGATGTCGATTAAATCATCAGATCACAAAAGCTCTCCTGATAAGGAAAATATTTAACTCTTCCGAAAATATATAATGATACAAAGAAAATCTAAGCACTGTTTGTGAACAAAATCATTGATTTATTTGCCGGAAGACTTCTTGCCCTTTTACCGCAGGGGGTGAGGATTCACTGTACTATTGTCGGAATCAGAGGTTTCATATCCTTTTTCTGGTTCCTCTCTTCGTCAACTTGGGGTCACTTGAGGTTTTCAAGGGTAAGTTCATCGTATATATAATTCAGAGGCGTATCAGGAGTCTTAATTATCTGTAACTCTCCAGAACAGAGCCCCCCCCCCCTGCCGAACATTAAACATTTGCATTCAGAATGTCTTAGGTAACTTAGAGGGGGGGGGGGGTGATCAGATGATTGCAGTGCATTCTTCTTCTTATATTTATATTTTACAGTTTTTTTGCTTTCATGGTTGTGATTATTGATTCATACACAGAAACAAATTGTGTTTACTTTTCTCTGGGATAGTAAACATATTCTATATACATATATATATATATATGTATATATACATTAATTGATTATGATGCACCAATATTTATATGTCATATTTCATTATGATACACCAATATTTATATGTAATATTTCATTATGATACACCAATATTTATATGTAACATTTCATTATGATGCACCAATATTTATATGTAATATTTCATTATGATACACCAATATTTATATGTAACATTTCATTATGATGCATCAATATTTATATGTAACATTTCATTATGATGCATCAATATTTATATGTAATGTTTCATTATGATACACCAATATTTATATGTAACATTTCATTATTATACACCAATATTTATATGTAATATTTCATTATGATGCACCAATATTTATATGTAATATTTCATTATGATACACCAATATTTATATGTAATATTTCATTATGATGCACCAATATTTATATGTAAT
>NW_013676796.1:1824-14958 GCF_000517525.1 Limulus polyphemus | reverse complement strand
GTTTGAAAGTTATTATTTTATGATTTCAACTCCTGCACGTTTGAAAGATATTATTTTATTATTTCAACTCCTGCACGTTTGAAAGTTATTATTTTATGATTTCAACTCCTGCACGTTTGAAAGATATTATTTTATTATTTCAACTCCTGCACGTTTGAAAGTTATTATTTTATGATTTCAACTCCTGCACGTTTGAAAGATATTATTTTATTATTTCAACTCCTGCACGTTTGAAAGTTATTATTTTATGATTTCAACTCCTGCACGTTTGAAAGTTAGCATTTTATGATATCAACGCTCGAATGCTGTGTTCTAAATTCATCGTGAAAAGTAGTAACAATTATATTTTATTCAAAATTTATAAAACCAATCAATAAATATATCAATTAACGATAGCTTGTAACAATTCTTTCCTGTTGGTTCAAACTGCTAGTACGTTTTTATCCCATAAGGTGGCGAAAAAATATCATCATATATTACACACATTAATACCTTTAAAATATATCGAGTTAGTTGGTAGCAGTACAGCTTCCGGTGATAAAATATAAACACTTAAAACATGAGACAAATAATAGTGTTTTATTTCTAGAAAACACGTGTAGCCATTGTATTGAAACTATATGATTTGAACATTTGCTATTTCTATTCATGTAGTTAATGATTAATAAGAACATCTAATGAAAAAAAAAGGTATTTTATGCTATATGGTCAACACTCTCGTGTTCCTAAGAGTCCAAACCGAGTAAACCTTTACAGAATCAAAGAAAGTGATCAAATGATGAATTATCGATAACTGATTAATCAATGAAATTGTTATTGTTGATCCATGTACCTAGCTTATTTTGATCAAAATTATTATCCCCCCCTCCAAATGTCTCAGCGGTAAGTCTTAAGGCTTATAACGCTAAAAACTGGGTTTCGATACCCGTGATGGACATAGCACAGATAGTGTACTGTATAGTTTTGTGCTTAAAAACAAACATAAGTTATTGATAAATGACTGTAAGAATCCTACGAGAACCTGAAGAAGAAGGTTCGTGGGTTTTAAAACCCTCTGCTTCTTCTGTTTCATCACTTGGATAACTTTATATATATATATATACTTGTGATTTTTCTCGAAGTGTTTAATATATAAATATTCAAAGCACCACCTGGTTCGAAATAGCGTTTGTTTTTCATTGTATCCTGGATTATGGTTGGTTGGTAGCACTTTCGAAGCTTTGAGATGGGTACCAAAATGGCGCCAACGTACTACATATATTTAGTAACGGACTTCTTGGAATAAAAGGTGTATACCGTTGTTGATCAAAAAAATGACGTCAAACGTTAGCTCGTGTGTGATGGCGCAGATACATTGATGGTATTTGTAATGGAGATATAAACTAGTTTAACTTTAGTTAAGTTTTAAATGATCTACATTCAAAAAATAAATTTACTGTTGAAAAGGCTAATAAAACTATACATTTCTTGGATATATTGATTGAAATATCTGATAGTAGCTGTTTAGAAACTGATACTGTTTTATAAACCGACCAATTCCCACGCTTATTGAGACAATGTGAAGTAACCACTCTAGACACGTCCAATATATGTTAGCAGCGAGAATTGTACAGATTGCTAACAATAAAGAAAAAAATACATTAAATGAATTAAAATCTTTTTTATTAAATGAAATTATCCAGGGTGCTTAATTGACAATTGTAAATCGTATGTTTGTTTGTTTGTAATTAAGCACAAAGCTACACAATGGGCTATCTGGACTAGTTGATTAGCTTTCTCAATAAGCATTTCGTCATTAACACACGCATTTCCTGATGTATCATCACGCATCTAAAGATACAGAGCTTTCTCTATATTTGGATGCTTTGAAAGTCTCGCTTTTGTTGGCCTAACTCTTCTGGAATATTTATCCACTCTTCTTTACTGAGAAGAATGTCAAATATGGTAGAACTGCCCCCTGACAAAATTTCTGTGTAAACCAAAATGCTTTGTGATTTTATCCAGGCTTACATTTAGATTTGTTTTCCTCGTTTTCTAGCGTTGTAAGTCCGCAGACATACCGCTGTGCCACTGGGGGGCTAAATCGTATGTGATCCGAAAGCTAAAAATAAGTCATAAATAAGTCATTACGAGTCATCAGTACGTGTTCTTCAGAGTTAAAGGTTAACAGTAAAGAGTACAATACTTTGATTGCTTACTGTATATTTAGCACAATAAGATGAGCCGTAAGTAATATTAAGTTATTGTAGCGCATAGAGAACCTAAAGCCTTCAATCGTTTACTTTGTTATAAACAAAATACCGAAATATCACTGAGTTCAAAAATATAAATGGAAATGTAAGGTTTTAAATCAAAATATCTTTCTCTTGCAGCTCTGAAAACTGTTAAAATGTACGTTATGTGGTGAAAGTTACGCTGTCCAAACAGAGAATTTAATATTTAGAATAAATCAACCTTGAATGTCATGTTAGAGTCCATTAAGATGCTCAGAACATTTTACAAAAAGTACCCATGGCTTGTTACGAGAACCTTTCTTTTTGTTTTCAAGATTATTTTATGAAATCTGTTTCATAAAGAAAGTTAGAAATTCTTTGAACTTGATTTAAATAACTTGTGAATTTATTATGTTTTTAAATTGTTTGATCATTTACAAGTTTTAATTGTTTGTTCATTTACAAGTTTTAATTGTTTATGGATTTCATATAATATATAATCATTATTTATATTGAATATTTCAATGGGATGTATGAGTCTATAGACTTTGTTAAATATTATGTGTATTTTATGTATTATGTTTTTTTATATTAGGTTAGGTGAAGGGCAGTATTAAATCTGCTACCAACCAACCATAATCCAGAATACAAATAAAAACAAACGATATTTTGAACCTAGAATGTATATTACATGATAATCCTGTAGTATCTCTAACTCCAATGAAACGTATGTTGGTAAGTTTGACATGTACTCTCTGTATACAGTGTCAAACTTGGATCGCTCTGATTAGCCAGACATTTTTTGTACAGACTAAAGCTCTCTATATCCGTCTTCCTGTGACTTGGTTTTAAGGTGTACGTTTTTCTTGTTTAATATCTTTAGGTCCTCAGACTAAACTGTACACGAGGTCCAGAGTACATGTTGCGTTGTATTAGTAGTTTAAACCCTTCTTGAATCGAATATAAAAACATTTGAAATAAACGACCCAATGCTAGCGTGAGAAACAGCATTAGAACCTGGAGTTTCATTAGGACAACTATCTGCAGTTTCTGGAAATCCGATATTCAATTTTACCAATCTTTATTATTAGACTGTTATCACAATTTTAAAGTACAATTCTGAAAGTGATAAGCTATGTGTAGTCTATAGGTTAGTGTTCCGAGCTGTGAACCGAGGGTTCATTGTTCGCGTCCTGTTGCTACAAAATCCAGCTTCTCACATTGGGATTGTGGGTACGTTAAAAAGAGTGTCGATCAAGTCCAACTATTTGATTAGAGTAGCCCAAATACTGGCCGTGGGTTCTATTGGTTAGCTGCCTCACCTTTAGTCTATCAGTTCAAAATTAGGGACATCTAGCGGAGATATGTTTTTTCCAGCTCTATCACAAACAAAGCAGTGAGAGTAAGTAATACAGAGTTTCGGTTTAGAAATATCGTTCAATTTGCATTATGTAGTGTATATTACTTACGCCAATTCTTCTGATTTTAGAACAGGTTGGATACGACTAGTGAATATGCCAAAGCCACTTCAATTTATTTTAGTGGTAACAAGCTGAAAGTAAGGAGAACAAAATAGAGAATTTTGTTCGAAGAAGTAAAGAAAGTGACACTATAAACATCTTATTATGTAAAAGTATTACAACGAAGTCTTTCAAACGGAATTAAGCAAGTTATTCGATGAGTCTATTGTTTGGTTTATGGAAATCTTCTGCTTCTTCTCCTAATTTTTTAGAAGATTCGACTCCATGCCTATTCCTAGTCTGAAGAAGGATTTGTTGCCCAAAAAGTTGTTTTGAAACGTCCACTAAGAAAAGATTCAGGAAATTCTAATATAAAGATTTGTGTGTGTGTTATAATTCATCACCCACAACTGACTGGCTCGATTACCGTTATTTTTTTTTTGTATGACAATCGAAACTGTCCAATGATGGATAGACTATTTTGTTTTAGGATTTTTTGCCAGAGAAGGAAGAAGATAAAAAGGAACCTGAAATAGTAAACATTTCCACTTTTTTTTATAGACTTTGATTTTTGAATTTAAAGACACAAGTACTTAATCGGTTAAATGAATCAGCTGTTACTTTTCACAAAATGGGGTGTACAATTAGAATTTAATAATTTCATTAATTATGAGTTAATAACAAAAGAAAGAATGAGAACATTTTCTAACGTCGTCTCTTATACCATTTTTGTACCCCCCTCCAGTGGTACAGCGGTATGTCTACGGACTTACAACGCTAGAAACCGGGTTTCGATAACCCTGGTGAGCAGAGCACAGATAGACCATTGTGTAGCGTTGTGCTTAATTATAAAAAACAAGCTATACCATTTTTGCTTCCTAAACGGGTACCCTCAGCCAGGATTCATAAAATATTTGCCATCATTAAACACTTAACTTAGCCGATAAATTTAGTCAAAGTTGCCTCAATGCGTTTCATGTTGTAATGTTCTAGGTTAACTCAACAGAAGCTAACCCATTGAAGTGACTAAACTACTAAGAACTTTTCAACACCCGTATCTCCAGCACTATCTATCTGTCTGTAGCCCCAAAAGAACGCGTGAAACAGCAACGGAATAACCTAAATGTTTCCCAAATGAACAATATTTTATCAGCCTCGCGTTAGTTCCTATTTGTTGACAAACTGGGTCGTTTTCTTGCTTTATTTAAACTATGTTCTCAGATTTTCTGATTTCGCATCTATTCATCACAGAATAAACCGATCTATCAAAAGTTATCGTGTTTGACAGTTTTGATAACTTTTAGTCTCTGTCGCTTATATAAACTCAATGTTGATCGTTTTATTCATATTTATTTAATATTATCACATCAATACCATTTTTAGAAACAAATTGCACTATAGGCTATGTGAGTTTTTTTCCAATGCAGGGATCGAGCCCTGAATTTCATCGAGGTATATACTACATAAAATCGAGATTAAAAATGTGCATTTTAAATGCACAGGGTATACATTTTCAAAATTAAAAATGAGCATTTTACTCGACTGGGTTTTTAAATTCTTGTGAGTATAAAAATGAAACTTAAAGAATTGTAAAATTAAAATAATCCCAAAAAACTGGCGAAAAACTATTAATAATAATAAGAGTAGTAATTTTGTTTCGAAAAATTCATAAGGTCTTGTGAATTTGCAAGCAATATACAGTGTATTTTACTCCCACTGCAATTATTACGGTAATATACTTTTTAATCTTATGATTACAGGCAAGAAATAAATCGGTAAATACGACTATAGCCAAGTATGGTTGATTAATATTGTAAACATACGACTTTTAAATCTACCTTTCTTTCCCCTTGATTTTCCAAATCTCAGCAGTTCATAGATTTTCATGCTAAATAAACAGGTAATGTTTGAGAAAGTGCACGTAACGAACAGTTTCTGAATTGAAATTGATTTATAAAAACTTATTTTGGTGAGCCATCTTATGTAAATATAGACATACAACGTAGATAATTTTATCAAATACCAAACATATTTTACATGTTTTAGATACATTGTTACATCCTCCATACGGATTCGAGTATCATAGAATTGTATAAAAACTTTATAACAGAATAACATCTTGAGCTCAGATCAATGTGATTGTTTCAATTTATTCTCAATAAACTTTTGGTTAGCACTTAATTTGTTTCAATTCAAATAATACCACTTATTAACTAATTAGGCTTATGTATGAAGCGTTGTTAAAGTACCAATATATAGTAGGAAAGGCTTAAGGTACAGTATAAAATAAATTTTAAACAGAAGCAAAGTACATAAAACTAATAATGATTGAATTACACTAATTCATTAGTTAGATACTTATATATATATAAAGGACGTTTTTTGTGTGTTTTTATAACAACACTTAATTAGGTCCAGCCATCTCAGGTCTTTATAAGTTAGGCTTAAATTATATACTAAGAATTAATGTACATTAGTTAATATATAAGCAAATTTTATAAAAAATAACACCGAATTTTGTACGTGGAAACTAGATCTATATAAACTTGATAGGATTGGAATAATATTAATTATTTAATATTTTAGGCATTTACATTTAAAGAACAGTGGATTTTGTACGTGAAAACTAGATCTATATAAACTTGATAGGATTGGAATAATATTAATTATTTAATATTTTAGGCATTTACATTTAAAGAACAGTGGATTTTCTACGTGAAAACTAGATCTATAGAACTGAATAGAATAGTGGTAATTTTAACCATTAACTAATTTATTTAACTATTGTATCTTATTTACATGTTTTATCAGATAGCTTAGTTGATAGCTTTATTGTCGGTAAGCCTAACATATCTATTAAATAGCATTTCATAATAAAAGTCCACAACCGAAATATCGTCATCACATCGTTCGTTAACGTGCGAGGATACGGCTATTTACGCAGACGATAAAAGATATGCATCATTGGCCAAGCTTACCACGACACCTTACAATTTGGGTGTTATACCAGTTGTTACACTAGATAAATTACAGTACGTTATTTCATACACGACATAAAACAGCAGGGTTGATCGTAAAAACAAGACGTAAGAACTGTCATTTATAATAGAAAATCCAAGGCGATTTTTGAACTTGTTAGATGTCTCTGGTGTCAACAGCTCAACCTAAACATTTGGTGAGAGTCTTCTTATTTTGCACAGAACAAATTTTACTATTGTTGGTAGAGGATGATTTTAATATCTAAACAAAATATGGTTTATTTTCAGACAACCAAGTGTATTAAGCACGTCATGACTTGGCTAAGAAGACTGTGAAATTTTGTTAATAATCATGACACAGTTGGACTCTGATGTTGTTCTTTTGTTTAGTTTGTTTGTAATTAGGCACAAAGCTACACAATGGGCTCTGCCCACCACGGATATCGAAACCAGGATTCTAGCGTTGTAACTCCGCAGACACACCGCTGTGCCACTGGGGGCTTTTGTTTAGTACAAATAAAAAGAGTAAAATTACATTTCACAGACTTCTTAGCCAAGTCATGACGTGCTTAATACACTTGGTTGTCTGAAAATAAAACCATATTTTGTTTAGATACTAAAATCATCTTCTACCAAGAATAGTAAAATTACCATGAACATCAACCACAGCATACTACACATGAAAATGGTGATCCGAAACTAAAGGAATTACTACCGCCATAGATAAAGACAATGTTTTTATTTGATATTAGTATCTTGTATATCCTACTTAATTAGAGATGAAATATAGTATCTCTTTCTTTATCTCTGGATATCATTGTAAAATATCCTCCATAAGTGAATCATACCTTGGGAATTATAGGATAATACTGTAAGATATCCTCCATAAGTGAATGATACCTTGGGTATTATAGGATAATACTGTAAAATATCCTCCATAAGTGAATCATACTTTGAGAATTATAGGATAATACTGTAAAATATCCTCCATAAGTGAATCATACTTTGAGAATTATAGGATAATACTGTAAAATATCCTCCATAAGTGAATCGATACCTTGGGTATTATAGGATAATACTGTAAAATATCCTCCATAAGTGAATCATACTTTGAGAATTATAGGATAATACTGTAAAATATCCTCCATAAGTGAATCATACCTTGGGTATTATATGATAATACAGTAAAATATATCCGTTAAGTGAACATACCCTGGACATTATAGGATATCATGGTAAAATATCTTCATTATGCGAATCCTATCCTGGACGTTATAAGCTAACATTGGAAAAGATCCTATTTTGGGAACAACATTACGCATTATTTTAAATAGTATATAATATTTTAACGTATTATGCAAAATTTAAAGTTAGTTTGATCTTGAAGATGGCTAAACTGTAGAATCTCGTTAAATTTGGTTCGTACAGAGAGTGTGTGAAAGTTATACAAATAACAGGTAATTCCACTCGAGAGAGTGCCACAGCAGAAGAGAGTGAACTCACGAGTGAATACTTGATGAACGTGACGAACCCTACGGTTTGAAAGTAGATGAAATCATCAGTTATGCCGACAAATAGTAGCTTGTCTTTTTCTCACAGCTGTCAGATTTACAATTGATTTTAACACCTAAGGGGTTTTCCTAGCTCAGATCGCCACTAAAAGATGCCTTAGCCTAGCTTACTCAACTATGGAAAAAGAAAATTATCTTGATGTCCTTTTAATGATATTCCTGCCCTCTATCAAGGCGAGAAAAGGACCTTGAACAACTGGTGTTTTACTTTTTTTTTGCTATGTCTCCTGTTAAAGAACAGGGTTCTTATCTGATCTCCATGTCTAAATGAGGCATAGCGAGGTTCGGAGCAATATAGTTATATTTTTACAATACTTTCTTTGGACACGTTAAATCCTACCTTGCATACGATCCTTCACAACAGCTTGAGGGGGACCAATCCAGGGAAATGTTGAGCCGAACGGTAAAGGCGCTGGTCGGTGCGCGGGCACCCGAATAACAGACCCTGCACCGGTCATTGTAAAAGTCTCATAGCCTGGCACGAATCGATGCGCCAAGGGGCTTCTAAATTTGTGCAGCTGAGATGGCAACAGTGCTGTGTTACATGTAACGTTAATGTTGCTTTCACTGTCATAGTATGACATCTGAACGTTATCACACTGCGTGCAACCAAGCTCCAGATCCGAAGAAGGCAAGTTGTCTTCTTCTTCGTTATCAGCAATCTTCTCGTCTCCTAACAACCGACTGATGCTGAAAGATAGCTTCGGTTTGGTTACAGGGTTAGAGTTTGGAGGCGACACCGACGATTCAATGGGTGAATCAGCGGGAGAACTTAGACTGACGTCTGGTGCCGATCTCGGTCTTGTGGCACCGCCATCGTCGGCACTTTCCGAAACCTGCAGTTTGTCCATCTTTACGCTTGGTAAAACAAAGAAAAATCAAACTAACTGTCAAAGCGTTTATTAGTTCCCAAAAGAGCAAATAAACACCGGGAAATGCCTCTTTCCTAAAAAAACTAGTTTAAGAAACTAAAATACACACTATTATAACTAATGGATGTTTCTGTGGACCACGTGGTTTGAGAAACTAACAATTCTTTAGATTTCACGTTGAGTTAGCTCGCACGGTTTACGACTCAGTTCTAGCGAGAGTTTTATCAGAGACCCGACCAGCAGGTTGTTGTTGACGGTGTAATGTGGGCTTCGAGCACTACGTTAGCGGGTATACAGACACTTGCTCGCTGTTAGAATGTGAACAGTTTTTTTTTCTCCTCGCTTCATCCTTGCGGTGGAGAAGAATAGGGAGGGAGGACGAACGACAAACCCCACTTGGCTACAGTACCTCCTACCACTAGACGCTAGTAGGAGATGCTGACGAAAACAAACGAGCTTAAGTTGATAATCACTGAACAAGCTTTGCCGACAGGGGGCTGTCAGACTCGTTAAAGGGAGGTTCACCTCGCTTCCAATTGGCCGAGTTACCATCGCAACGCTGACTTTAGTGTCTGGCGGCGTCACTGTACAATTAGCTTGGCTCGGTACGCCCCTTCCTAGGTGTGTTCCACTTTCCCTCAACTGATTACGAAGCCTAAAAGAAGCGTTTCGTTTCCATTAATTTGTGATCCATTCATGGCGGGTTTACGTTCTCACCTTGTTCATACTTTAGTCCATGACATTTTTAAACAAAGACGTCTGCCCACGTGAAGAACAGGAGTTAACCACTGCCTCATCAGGGAGAAAATCTTGACAAAATCTAGCAGCATGTCTGCTTCCTATTGTGCCGTGACGTCACATCCTCTCCAAACAGGTAGAATGACGGATCTTGCTTTTACGAAAATAACATAATGGACTTTATGTGTTTCTGGTGAATTTGATGGATTCATGTTTCGATCAGTCATTTGGTGAGTTTGTTGATGTTCTGCTGTCTCTCAGTAATAAGTCTAAACACACACAAAAAAACGAAATATTCAAAAGTTCTGGCATTTTATTGAAATAATATGTATAAGAGATAGCCGACGGCACACATAGATAACAATGACAGTACATTAAAAACACACTCTGCTACTACCATTACTGCGTCTCCCGGTGGGTTAGCAATAAGTTTACGAACTTACAATACCAAAATCCAAGGTTCAATTCCCCGCTATGGGCACGGCAGATAGCCCACTGTGGTTTTACCTTAAAATAAATAAACTAAGCCATCACTGTTTTCGAAAAAATTATCTCTTATGGACTCTGTATATTGTTTACTTAAATATTTTGTTCGTATTATATAACCCACCAAATGAGTGGACAACTAAGTCATTTCAAGTGACTGTAAGCTCCAGTGTTTTTTATTCAGAGGGTCCAGAAACTACAATGAATTAATTTAGATGAGTTATCTTAATCTTTGTGTGTCTGTTTATTTGAAATTAAACACAATGGGCTATCCTTGTTTTGCCCACCGCGGGTATCGAAACCCGTTTATTAGCCTTAAAAGCCGCTGACTTACTGCTGAGCCACAAGGATCAGAGTGAATAGGAAGTGTGACTTAGGATGATGAGGAACTACGCATCTTACGCTAATCTCTTGTTAATTAATAAAGTTGATATATTTTTGCTGACTACATGGCCAAGAAATAGTCGTTTTTTGAATAGCACTACATGTCTGTCTTTGATATGTGTGAGCTGTTGTTATTTCCAGGGCAAAGCTAAACAATGACTTATTTACGCTTTGTCCAACACGAGACTGGAATCACGGATTTTGGTCTTATGAGTCCGTAAACTTACCGCTCACCACCTGGGAAAAGCGCACAAAGCTATAAGTGTTTAACTTGTTTTTTTATGGTGATAACGATGTTGTTTTTAGCACATTTTTGTTAACCTATCGTTACTTCAATTTAGGCTAGTGATAGCTGAACGAATCTAGTAAGAAGCAGGACTTAATGAAAACATTATATTAATATTTTGCTTGATTTAGAGCAAAACCACATTGGGCTATCTGCTGTGTCTACTGGGGGAATCGAACCCTACATCTTAGTGTCGTAAGTTCGTAAACTTACCGCTGTCCCACTGAGGGACCATATATTAATGAATATTCTGAGTTGATATTTTCGAAACCTTTATTTCATTTTCATATTTTCTAACGATGTAACAGTGGTCACTAGAACTGAGTGATTGACTGAGATAAAAGCAAGAACAGTTAAATAAAGTAATGTTCGTACAGAGGGGGGAAAAAAGGTAGCGATTCCTTTAATTACTTTTCACATAACTGCGTAATATCTGTGAACGCGTCTTTTAACGAAGCATTTGACAACCTTTAGACAAGTCGTAAAACTCTTTAACGTGTTTCTTTTAACGCTATGTTTAAGAATCTGAAGGATAAGTCATATAGTTCTCTAAGTGTGCCTCTTAACGCAGTGCTCTTTATTTGATAACTCTTGTGACAAGGACCGTAATAAGCATAAACTTCCTAGAGAGTCGAGTTAATAAGTTTTTCTGTTTGATCCATTCATTCACCACTACCCCCTACTAAGATAAATTTCACCAAAAAACAACAAAATAAAGAAACTGATTTTTCGAATTAAGACGTATAAAAATGTTTTGTTTAAGGGCAAAATTAATTATTTCAGAAGCATTAATTATATTCCGTAGGCTAGTTGTGGAACACTGTGGAAACAATAATAATAAAGTTAAAGATGTATACCTACCCTTCTTTGCCGTAGACTAGTTGTGGAACACTGTGGAAACAATAATAATAATAAAGTAAAAGATGCTAAAGATGTATACCTACCCTTCTTTACCGTAGGCTAGTTGTGGAACACTGTGGAAACAATAATAATAATAAAGTAAAAGATGCTAAAGATGTATACTTACCCTTCTTTACCGTAGGCTAGTTGTGGAACACTGTGGAAACAATAATAATAATAAAGTTTATATAATCATATTATATGTATATAAAAGATAGAACACTGACTCAGAAGTATTTAAAGCTTTTCTCAGAAGTGTGTTTATATAATATACCAAACTTCAAGTCAAATTTTAATTTCAAAGACAGCGACACTAGTGGTAGCATTTTTAACAAAAACGGCAATATGTCAATATCCTGGTAGCTTCCTTTACATTATTCAGCACTGTTGTCCAGTGTTTTCACTCGTAAGGCATTAAGAATATCAGATCTCATAAATCGAAAACCGGTGAATTTACACTTACATATATTTTTCGATTTATAAGATTATAAATATATATGTATTGTTTCTCATACTTAAATTTTTAATTATATTCTAAAGATGATAAGATGTTTTAAGATCAATTTTCCATTTATAAGCAGGAAAACGCCTTGACGCAAAATGCTTGGAATTTTTTTGTTTGTTTACATAGGCCCGGCATGGCCAGGTGGTTAGGGCACTCGACTCGAAATCTGACGCTCGCTCTTTCAGCCCGGGGGCGTTATAATATGACGGTCACTCGCACTATTCGTTGGTAAAAGAGTAGCCCAAGAGTTGGCGGTGGGTGGTGATGACTAGCTGCCTTCCCTCTAGTCTTAAACTGCTAATTTAGGGAAGGCTAGTGTAGATAGCCCTCGTGTAGCTTTGGGCGAAATTCAATAACAAACAAACAATTTTTTACACGTTCTCCCTCGGGTTTTGTGTTTGTGGATCAACAGGGTTAGCGAAGGTCAAGAAACAGTAGTATTTTATTTATACAAAGTGATGAGATATCATAGACACAAAACGTGTTTTTTTAATTTATGGTGTTTTTTAACATCTCATCATTACTTCAATTTATTATTTCGTGTAATGTTTTAAGGTCAGGATGATTTAGTCGTAGTGCTGATAATTATTGATTTTTGTCATACATTACAAAGTCAGAAATCATTAAATCGTTCCTATAAAAGCCAGTAGAGAAAATGCACTTAAAGATAGCTTTATTTTAACCATAAAAATATTTAAAATGAGGGTTGTTTTTTTTAATTTTCAATACTTTCTAGTTTAT
>NW_013676796.1:0-974 GCF_000517525.1 Limulus polyphemus | reverse complement strand
CTTCAGAAGCTAGTCTGGTGTTAGCTCCAGCATGAAGTATGCAGGAGTTGATCTGATGTCAACTCTTATGTGAATTCTGCATTAAAAATGCATTAACGTAAAAACAAATATTTTTCAGATCTTAAGTAAAACCTTTCAAACCTCAAGAGTTCATATATCTATACTGCATCATAAAGTTGAACAGATACAGTCATACACATGAAACAACATTTGAATATTGCACTGTAAAGTTTGATCTGATTTATACAAATCGCGACATAACATGGAAATATTGAATACTACGGGCCATAGTGTATTACTTTTTTATTTTTAGATATTCGAAAAATAGTATTAACTATTAAAAGTTGAGAATAAATAATGGCACAGTAAAATCTAGAAGTTTATTTGGAGTGAAAACATTAAAGAATCTTCGAGAAAAGTGAACATACTTTACGAGTAAAACGTGTGTTCACACAACATGATTATGCGTGGTTAAAAGTCCTACAAAGACATGATCAAAATGTTTATGTTTTTAATATAACGTTTTTTTTCTTTAATTCCTGCTATGACTTTTAGTATCACGTTTTCTTTGTGTTACACTTTAACATGGACAAGTAGTAATACACAGTGATTATAACACACAGTAATACCCAGAGTAACTATAGAGAAGTGTTTGATGTAGCAAGAGTGAAGACATACCACTCAACCGTCTATTCGACATCTTAATTAGTCTAATCCAAGTTATTCTGAAAATAAGAGCTCCGACTTGTATATAAACAAAATAATAACTTACTTTCAACAGGGATATCTCAATACTTTATACGCTATATATATATAAGGTAACCTCAGATAGTTAGTAATAGAATGCCCAAAGTTGTTGCTTACATAAAATAAACCAAGTAAGAACATTAAACACATTGTCAGTGGCGTAACCACAATTTGAGTGGGGGGGCCAAATTATTATCAAGAGGCTCCAAAGAATGAGTTCAACGTTT
>NW_013676795.1:8582-15622 GCF_000517525.1 Limulus polyphemus | reverse complement strand
CATGAACACTTAGGTGTAACTGTAGTTACAGAATTTATAACCACCATACTCATATTTAGCCTTACTTGGTACAACTACTTCATGAACACTTAGGTTTAAATCTAGTTACTGAATTTATAACCAACCTACTCGTCTTTAACCTTACTTGATACAACTACTCCATGAACACCTAGTTATAACTCTAGTTACTGAATTTATAACCAACATACTCTTCTTTAGCCTTACTTGGTACAACTACTTCATGCACACCTAGTTAGCGCATGCGTAACCACCATACTTACCTTTAGCCCTTCTTAGTACAACAATTCCACGAACACCTAGGTGTAACTCAAGTTACCGAATTTATAAATACCATACTCATTTTTAGCGTTTTTTGGTACAACAACTCCACAAAAACCTAGGTGTAGCTCTAGTTATAGAATTTTTAAATACCATACTCATCTTTAGGGTTATTTGGTACAACAACTCCACGAACACATAGGTGTAAGTCTAGTTTCCGAATTTGTAACCACCATACTCGTGTTTAGCGTTATTTGGTACAACAACTGCACGAAGACCTAGGTGTAATTCTAGTTACCTAATTTATAACCACCATACTCATCGTTAGACTTACTTGGTACAACAACTCCACGAACACCTAGGTGTAACTCTAGTTACCGAATTTATAACCACCATACTCATCTTTAGCCTTACTTAGTACAACTATTCCTTCAACATCTAGGTGTAACTCTAGTTACCTAATTTATAACCACCATACTCATCGTTAGACTTACTTGGTACAACAACTCCACGAACACCTAGGTGTAACTCTAGTTACCGAATTTATAACCACCATACTCATCTTTAGCCTTACTTAGTA
The DNA here is from genome assembly GCF_000517525.1 of Limulus polyphemus. Classification (NCBI taxonomy): domain Eukaryota; kingdom Metazoa; phylum Arthropoda; class Merostomata; order Xiphosura; family Limulidae; genus Limulus; species Limulus polyphemus. Next base: position 14,763 of record NW_013676795.1, on the reverse strand, counting down.
CAACTATTCCATCAACATCTAGGTGTAACTCTAGTTACCGAATTTATAACCACCATACTCATCTTTAGCCTTACTTGGTACAACAACTCCACGAACACCTAGGTTTAACTATAGTTACCGAATTTAAAACCATCATACTCATCTTTAGCCTTACTTGGTACAACTACTTCATGAACACTTAGGTTTAACTCTAGTTACTGAATTTATAACCAACCTACTCGTCTTTAACCTTACTTGATACAACTACTCCATGAACACCTAGGTATAACTCTAGATACTGAATTTATAACCAACATACTCTTCTTTAGCCTTACTTGGTACAACTACTTCATGCACACCTAGTTAGCGCATGCGTAACCACCATACTTACCTTTAGCCCTTCTTAGTACAACAATTCCACGAACACCTAGGTGTAACTCAAGTTACCGAATTCATAAATACCATACTCATCTTTAGCGTTATTTGGTACAACAGCTCCACGAACACCTAGGTGTAGCTCTAGTTACAGATATTTTAACCACCATTCTCATCTTTAGGGTTATTTGGTACAACAACTCCAAGAACACCTAGGTGTAACTCTAGTTTCCGAATTTGTAACCACCATACTCGTGTTTAGCGTTATTTGGTACAACAACTGCACGAAGACCTAGGTGTAAATCTAGTTACCTAATTTATAACCACCATACTCATCGTTAGACTTACTTGGTACAACAACTCCACGAACACCTAGGTGTAACTCTAGTTACCGAATTTATAACCACCATACTCATCTTTAGCCTTACTTAGTACAACTATTCCATCAACATCTAGGTGTAACTCTAGTTACCGAATTTATAACCACCATACTCATCTTTAGCCTTACTTGGTACAACAACTCCACGAACACCTAGGTTTAACTATAGTTACCGAATTTAAAGCCATCATACTCATCTTTAGCCTTACTTTGTACAACTACTCCATCAACACCTAGGTGTAACTCTAGTTACAGAATTTATAACCACCAAACTCATCTTTAGCCTTACTTGGTACAACTACTCCATAAACACCTAGGTGTAACTCTAGTTACCGAATTTGTAACCACCATACTCCTCTTTAGAGTTATTTGGTACAACAACTCCACGAATACCTAGGTGTAACTCTAGTTACCGAATGTATAACTACCATACTCATCTTTAGCCTTACTTGGTACAACAACTCCACGAACACCTAGATTTAACTATAGTTACCGAATTTATAACCATCATTCTCATCTTTATTCTTACTTGGTACAACAACTCCATCAACACCTAGGTGTAACTCATGTTACCGACTTTATAACCACCATATTCATCTTTAGCCTTACTTGGTACAACTAGTCCATGAACACCTAGGTGTAACTCTAGTTACCGAATTTATAACTACCATACTCATCTTTAGCCTTACTTGGTACAACTACTCCATCAACACCTAGGTGTAACACTAGTTTCCGAATGTATAACCACCATACTCATCTTTAGCCTTACTTGGTACAACTACTCTTTGTACACCTAGGTGTAACTCTAGTTACTGAATGTCTAAACCCATACTCATCTTTAGCGTTATTTGGTACAAAAACTCCACGAACACCTAGGTGTAACTCTAGTTATTGAATTTATAACCACCTTACTCATCTTTAGCCTTACTCTATACAACTACTCCATGGACACTTAGGTGTAACTCTAGTTACCGAATTTATAACCACCATACTCATCTTTAGAATTACTTGGTACAACAACTCCATCAACACCTAGGTGTAACTCTTGTTACCGAATTTATAACCACCATATTCATCTTTAGCCTTACTTGGTACAACTAGTCCATGAACACCTAGGTGTAACTCTTGTTACCGAATTTATAACTACCATACTCATCTTTAGCCTTACTTTGTACAACTACTCCATCAACACCTATAGTGGTTATAAATTCGGTAACTAGAATTAAACCTAAGTGTTCATAGAGTAGTTGTACCAAGTAAGACTAAAGATGAGTATAGTGGTTATAAATTCGGTAACTATAGATACACCTAGGTGTTCGTGCAGTTGTTGTACCAAGTAAGGCTAAAGATGAGTATGGTGGTTATAAATTCGGTAACTAGAGTTACCTAGGTATTCGTGAAAATGTTGTACCAAATAACTCTAAAGATGAGTATGGTGGTTACATATTCGGTAACTAGAGTTACACCTAGATTTTTATGGAGTAGTTGTACCAAGTAAAGCTAAAGATGAGTTTGGTTTTTATAAATTCTGTAACTAGAGTTACACCTAACTCATCTTTAGCCTTACTTGGTACAACTACTCCATGAACACTTAGGTTACTAAATTCGGTAACTAGAGTCTAAAGATGTGTATGGACGTTATTATACATTCAGTAACTAGAGTTACACCTGGGTGTTGATGGAGTAGTTGTACCAAGTAAGGGTAACTCTAGTTACTGAATGTATAACCCATACTCATATTTAGCGTTATTTGGTACAACAACTCCACGAATACCTAGGCGTAACTCTAGTTACCGAATTTATAACCACCATACTCATCTTTAGCCTTACTTGGTACAACTACTCCCTGAACACCTAGGTGTAACTCTAGTTACAGAATTTATAACCACCATAAAATTCGGTTACTAGAGTTACACTTAGGTGTTTATGGAGTAGTTGAACCAAGTAAGGCTAAAGATGAGTTTGGTGGTTATAAATTCTGTAACTAGAGTTACACCTAGGTGTTGATGGAGTAGTTGTACAAAGTAATGCTAAAGATGAGTATGGTTGTTATAAATTCGGTAACTAGAGTTACACCTAGGTGTTCATGGACTAGTTGTACCAAGTAAGACTAAAGATGAACTAGGTATTCGTGGAGTTGTTGTACCAAATAACTCGAAAGATGAGTATGGTGGTTACATGTAACTCTAGTTACCGAATTTATAACCACCATACTCATCTTTAGCCTTACTTGGTACAACAACTCCACGAACACCTAGGTTTAACTATAGTTACCGAATTTATAACCACCATACTCATCTTTTCCTTTACTTGGTACAACTACTCGATGAACACTTAGGTGTCACTCTAGATACCGAATTTATAACCACAATACTCATCATTAGTCTTACTTGGTACAACTACTCTTTGAACACATAGAGTTACACCTAGGTGTTCATGGAGAAGTTGTACCAAATAACGCTAAAGATGAGTATGGGGCTACTCATTCAGTAACTAGAGTTACACCAAGTTACTGAATTTATAACTAACATACTCGTCTTTAGCCTTTCTTGGTACAACTACTCCATGCACACCTAGTTAGCGCATGTGTAACAACCATACTTACCTTTAGCCCTTCTTGGTACAACAACTCCACGAGCACCTAGGTGTAACTCTAGTTACAGAAAAATCACGCTAAATATGAGTATGGGGCTACACATTCAGTAACTAGAGTTCCACCTATGTGTTCAAAGAGTAGTTGTACCAAGTAAGACTAATGATGAGTATTGTGGTTATGAATTCGGTATCTAGAGTGACACCTTAGTGTTCATCGAGTAGTTGTACCAAATAAAGCAAAAGATAAGTATGGTGGTTATAAATTCGGTAACTAGAGCTACACCTAGGTGTTTGTGGAGTTGTTGTACCAAATAACCCTAAAGATGAGTATGGTGGTTAAAAATTCTGTAACTAGAGTTACACCTAGGTGCTCGTGGAGTTGTTGTACCAAATAGGGCTAAAGGTAAGTATGGTTGTTACACATGCGCTAACTAGGTGTGCATGGAGTAGTTTTACCAAGAAAGGCAAAAGACAAGTAAGTTAGTTATAAATTCAGTAACTACAGTTACACCTAGGTGTTCATGGAGAAGTTGTACCAAATAACGCTAAAGATGAGTATGGGGCTACACATTCAGTAACTAGAGTTACACCTATGTGTTCAAAGAGTAGTTGTACCAAGTAAGACTAATGATGAATATTGTGGTTATAAATTCGGTATCTAGAGTTACACCTAAGTGTTCATCGAGTAGTTGTACCAAGTAAAGCAAAAGATGAGTATGGTGGTTATAAATTCGGTAACTAAAGCTACAACTAGGAGTTTGTGGAGTTGTTGAACCAAATAACCCTAAAGATGAGTATGGTGGTTAAAAATTCTGTAACTAGAGCTACACCTAGGTTTTCGTGGAGTGGCTGTACCAAATAACCCTAAAGATGAGTATGGTGGTTAAAAATAGATTTTTATGGAGTAGTTGTACCAAGTAAGACTAAAGATGAGTTTTGTGGTTATAAATTCGGTAACTAGAGTGACACCTAAGTTTTCATGGAGTAGTTGTACCAAGTAAGGCTAAAGATGAGTATGGTGGTTATAAACTCGGTAAATAGAGTTACACCTAGTTGTTCGTGGAGTTGTTGTACCAAGTAAGGCTAACAATAAGTATGGTGGTTATGAATTGAATAACTAGAGTTACACCTAGGTGTTCGTGGAGTTGTTGTACCGTACCAAATAAAGCAAAAGATGAGTATGGTGGTTATAAATTCGGTAACTAGAGTTACACCAACTAGTCCATGAACACCTAAATTCGGTTACTAGAGTTACACTTAGGTGTTTATGGAGTAGTTGAACCAAGTAAGGCTAAAGATGAGTTTGGTGGTTATAAATTCTGTAACTAGAGTTACACCTAGGTGTTGATGGAGTAGTTGTACAAAGTAATGCTAAAGATGAGTATGGTTGTTATAAATTCGGTAACTAGAGTTACACCTAGGTGTTCATGGACTAGTTGTACCAAGTAAGACTAAAGATGAAATACTCATTTTTAGCGTTATTTGGTACAACTACTCTATGAACACTTAAGTGTAACTCTAGTTGCCGAATTTATAACCACCATACTAATCTTTAGCGTTATTTCGTACAATTACTCCATGAACACTTAGGTGTAACTCTAGTTACCGAATTTATAACCACCTTATTCATCTTTAGCCTTACTTGGTACAACAACTCCAAGAACACCTAGGTGTAGCTATAGTTACCGAATTTATAACCACCATACTAATCTTTAGCGTTATTTCGTACAATTACTCCATGAACACTTAGGTGTAACTCTAGTTACCGAATTTATAACCACCTTATTCATATTTAGCCTTATTTGGTACAACAACTCCATGAACACCTAGGTGTAACTATAGTTACCGAATTTATAACCACCATACTCATCTTTAGCCTTACTTTGTACAACTACTCCATCAACACCTAGGTGTAACTCTAGTTACAGAATTTAAAACCACCAAACTCATCTTTAGCCTTACTTGGTACAACTACTCCATAAACACCTAAGTGTAACTCTAGTTTCTGAATTTGTGACCACCATACTCATCTTTAGAATTATTTGGTACAACAACTTCAAGAATACCTAGGTGTACCTCTAGTTACCGATTTTATAACCACCATACTCATCTTTAGCCTTATTTGGTACAACAACTCCAAGAACACCTAGGTGTAACTATAGTTACCGAATTTATAACCACCATACTCATCTTTAGCGTTATTTGGTACAACTACTCCATGAACACCTAGGTTTGACTCTAGTTACAGAATTTATAACCACCCTACACATCTTAAGCCTAACTCGAAACAACTACTCCATTAAAACCAAGGTGTAACTCTAGTTCCCGAATTTATAACCCCCATACTCATCTTTAGCGTTATTTGGTACAACAACTCCACGAACACCTAGGTGTAACTCTAGTTACCGAATTTGTAACCACCATACTCATCTTTAGCGTTATTTGGTACAACTACTCCATGAACACCTAGGTGTGACTCTAGTTATAGAATTTATTACCGCCCTACACATCTTTAGCCTATCTCAATACAACTACTCCATAAACACCAAGGTGTAACTCTAGTTACCGAATTTGTAACCACCATACTCATCTGTAGCGTTATTTGGTACAACTACTCCATGAACACCTAGGTGTCACTTTAGTTACCGAATTTGTAACCACCAAATTCATCTTGAGTCTTACTTGGTGCAACTACTCCATGAACACTTAGGTGTAACTCTGGTTACAGAATTTTTAACCGCCATACTCATCTTTAGCCTTACTTGGTACAACTACTCCATGAACACTTAGGTGTAACTCTGGTTACTGAATTTGTAACCAACATACTCGTCTTTAGCCTCACTTAGTACAACT
>NW_013676795.1:6806-8181 GCF_000517525.1 Limulus polyphemus | reverse complement strand
ATCTTTAGCGTTATTTGGTACAACAACTCCACGAACACCTAGGTGTAACTCTAGTTACCGAATTTATAACCACCATATTCATCTTTAGCCTAACTTTTCAAAACTACTACATGAACACCTAGGTGTAACTATAGTTACAGAATTTTTAACCACCATACTCATCTTTAGGGTTATTTGGTACAACAACTCCACGAACACCTAGGTGTAACTCTAGTTTCCGAATTTGTAACCACCATACTCGTTTTAGCGTTATTTGGTACAACAACTGCACGAAGAAATAGGTGTAATTCTAGTTACCTAATTTATAACCACCATACTCATCGTTAGACTTACTTGGTACAACAACTCCACGAACACCTAGGTGTAACTCTAGTTACCGAATTTATAACGACCATACTCATCTTTAGCTTTACTTAGTACAACTATTCCATCAACATCTATGTGTAACTCTAGTTACCGAATTTATAACCACCATATTCATCTTTAGCCTTACTTGGTACAACTAGTCCATGAACACCTAGGTGTAACTCTAGTTACCGAATTTATAACCATCATACTAATCTTTAGCTTTTCTTTGTACAACTACTCCATTAACACCTAGGTGTAACTCTAGTTACAGAATTTATAACCACCAAACTCATCTTTAGCCTTACTTGGTACAACTACTCCATAAACACCTAGGTGTAACTCTAGTTACCGAATTTGTAACCACCATACTCATCTTTAGAGTTATTTGGTACAACAACTACAAGAATACCTAGGTGTAACTCTAGTTACCGAATTTATAACCACCATACTCATCTTTAGCCTTATTTGGTACAACAACTCCACGAACACCTAGGTGTAACTATAGTTACCGCATTTATAACCACGATATTCATCTTTAGCCTTACTTGGTACAAATACTCTTTGTACGCCTAGGTGTAACTCTAGTTACTGAATGTCTAAACCCATACTCATCTTTAGCCTTATTTGGTACAACAACTGCACGAACACCTAGGTGTAACTATAGTTACCGAATTTATAACCAATATACTCATCTTCAGTCTTACTTGGTACAACTACTCTATGAACACTTAGGTGTAACTCTAGTTACCGAATTTATAACGTCCATACACATCTTTAGCCTTACTTGGTACAACTACTCCATAAACAACTAGGTGTAACTCTAGTTACAGAATTTGTAACCACCATACTCATCTTTAGAGTTATTTGGTACAACAACTTCACGAATACCTAGGTGTAACTCTAGTTACCGAATTTATAACCACCATACTCATCTTTAGCGTTATTTGGTACAACAACTCCACGAACACCTAGGTGTAACTATAGTTACCGAATTTATAACCACCATACTCATCTTTAGCGTTATTTG
>NW_013676795.1:2679-6582 GCF_000517525.1 Limulus polyphemus | reverse complement strand
GCGTTATTTGGTACAGCAACTCCACGAACACCTAGGTGTAACTCTATGAACCGAATTTATAACCACCATACTCATTTTTAGCCTTACTTAGTAAAACTACTCCACGAATACCTAGGTGTAACTCCAGTTACCGAATTTATAACCCCCATACTCATCTTTAGCGTTATTTGGTACAGCAACTCCACGAACACCTAGGTGTAACACTAGTTACCGAATTTGTAACCACCATTCTCATCTGTAGCGTTATTTTGGTACAACAACTCCACGAATACCTAGGTGTAACTCTTGTTACCGAATTTATAACCACCATATTCATATTTATCCTTACTTAGTACAACTACTCCATGAACACCTATGTGTAACTCTAGTTACCCAATTTATAACCACCATACTCATCATTAGCCTTACTTGGTTCAACTACTCCATCAACACCTAGGTGTAACTCTAGTTACTGAATGTATAACCCATACTCATCTTTAGCGTTATTTGGTATAACAACTCCACGAACACCTACGCGTAACTCTAGTTACCGAATTTATAACCACCATACTCATCTTTAGCCTTACTTGGTACAACTACTCCCTGAACACCTAAGTGTAACTCTAGTTACAGAATTTATAACCACCATATTCATCTTTAGTCTTACTTGGTACAACTAGTCCATGAACACCTACGCGTAACTCTAGTTAACGAATTTATAACCACCATACTCATCTTTAGCCTTACTTGGTACAACTACTCCCTGAACACCTAGGTGTAACTCTAGTTACATTGTACCAAGTAAGACTAAAGATGAATATGGTGGTTATAAATTCCTAGTCCATGAACACCTACGTGTAACTCTAGTTACCGAATTTGTAACCACCATACTCATCTTTCGAGTTATTTGGTACAACAACTCCACGAATACCTAGGTGTAACTCTAGTAATCGAATTTATAACCACCATACTCATCTTTAGCTTTACTTGGTACAACTACTCCATGAACACCTTGATGTAACTCTAGTTTTGTACCAAAAAAGGCTAAAGACGAGTATGGTGGTTATAAATTCAGTTCATGGAGAAGTTGTACCAAATAAGGCTAAAGACGAGTAGGTTGTTTATAAATTCAGTCTACTCCATGCACACCTAGTTAGCGCATGTGTAACAACCATACTTACCTTTAGCCCTTCTTGGTACAACAACTCCACGAGCACCTAGGTGTAACTCTAGTTACAGAATTTTTAACCACCATACTCATCTTTAGGGTTATTTGGTACAACAACTCCACGAACACCTAGGTGTAGCTCTATTTACAGAATTTTTAACCACCATACTCATCTTTAGGGTTATTTGGTACAACAACTCCACAAATAAGACTAATGATGAGTATTGTGGTTATAAATTCGGTAACTAGAGTGGCACCTAAGTGTTCATCGAGTAGTTGTACCAAGTAAAGCAAAAGATGAGTATGGTGGTTATAAATTCGGTAACTAGAGCTACACCTAGGTGCTACACATTCAGTAACTAGAGTTACACCTATGTGTTCAAAGAGTAGTTGTACCAAGGTTGTACCAAATAACGCTAAAGATGAGTATGGGGAACTCCACGAACACCTAGGTGTAACTCTAGTTATTGAATTTATAACCACGTTACTCATCCTTAGCTTTACTGGGTACAACTAATCAATGAAAACCTAGGTGTAACTCTAGCTACAGAATTTATAACCACCATTCTCATCTTTAGCCTTACTTGGTACAAATACTCCATGAACACTTAGGTGTCACTCTAGTTACTGAATTTATAACCAACCTACTCGTCTTTAGCCTTACTTGGTACAACTACTGCATGAACACCTAGGTGTAACTCTAGTTACTCAATTTATAACCAACATACTCGTCTTTATCCTTAGTTCGTACAACTACTCCATGCACACCTAGTTAGCGCATGTGTAACCACCATACTTACCTTTAGCCCTTCTTGGTACAACAACTCCACGATCACCTAGGTGTCACTCTAGTTACCGAATTTATAACCACCAAACTCATTTTTAGCCCTACTTGGTACAACTACTCCATAAACACTTAGGTGTCACTCTAGTATTCGAATTTATAACCACCATACTCATCTTTAGCGTTATTTGGTACAACAACTGCACGAACACTTAGGTTTAACTCTAGTTTCCGAATTTATAACCACCATATTCATCTTTAGCCTTACTTGGTACAACTAGTCCATGAACACCTAGGTGTAACTCTAGTTACCGAATTTATAACTACCATACTCATCTTTAGCGTTACTTTGTACAACTACTCCATCAACACCTAGGTGTAACTCTAGTTAACGAATTTATAACCACCAAACTCATCTTTAGCCTTACTTGGAACAACAACTCCATAAAAATCTATGTGTAACTCCAGTTACCGAATATGTAACCACCATATTATCTTTATAGTTATTTGGTACAACAACTCCACGAATACCTAGGTACCTCTAGTTACCGAATTTATAACCACCATACTCATCTTTAGCCTTACATGGTACAACAAGTGCACGAACACATAGGTGTAACTATAGTTACTGAATTTATAACCACTATACTCATCTTTAGTCTTACTAGGTACAACTACTCTATGAACACTTAGGTTTAATTCTAGTTACCGAATTTATAACCACCATACTCATCCTTAGCCTTACTTGGTACAACTACTCCATGAACATAACGCTAAAGATGAGTATGGGTTATACATTCAGTAACTAGAGTTACACCTAGGTGTTGATGGAGTAGTTGTACCAAGTAAGGCTAAAGATGAGTATGTAAGTTATAAATTCGGTAACTGGAGTTAAACCTAATTTTGGTACAACTACTCCCAGAACACCTAGGTGTAACTCTACTTAAAGAATTTTTAACCACCATACTCATCTTTAGGGTTATTTGGTTCAACAACTCCACGAACACCTAGGTGTAGCTCTAGTTACAGAATTTTTAGCCGCCATACTCATCTTTAGGGTTATTTGGTACAACTAATCCATGAACATCTAGGTGTAACTCTAGTTACCGAATTTATAACCACCATACTTGTCTTTAGCCTTACTTTGTACAACTACTACATCAACACCTAGATGTAACTCTAGTTACCGAATTTGTAACCACCATACTCATCTCTAGAGTTATTTGGTACAACAACTCCACGAATACCTAGGTGTATCTCTAGTTACCGAATTTATAACCACCATACTCATCTTTAGCCTTATTTGGTACAACAACTCCAAGAACACCTAGGTATAACTCTAGTTATCGAATTTGTAACCACCATACTCAACTTTTGCGTTATTTGGTACAACAACTCCACGAATACCTAGGTGTAACTCTAGTTTTTGAATTTATAACCATGTTATTCATCTTAGCCTTACTTGGTACAACTACTTCATGAACACCTAGGTGTCACTCTAGTTACTGAATTTATAACCAACCTATTCGTTTTTAGCCTTAGTTGGTAGAACAAATCCACGAACACCTAGATGTGACTCTAGTTACAGAATTTATAACCACCCTACACATCTTTAGCCTAACTCAGTACAACTACTCCATAAACACTTAGGTTTAACTCCAGCTACCGAATTTATAACCACCATACTCATCTTTAGCCTTACTTGGTACAACTACTCCATGAACACTTAGGTGTAACTCCAGTTACCGAATTTTTAACTACCATATTCATCTTTAGCGTTACTTGGTACAAATACTCCATGAACACCTAATTGTAACTCTAATTCCCGAATTTATAACCACCATATTCATCTTTAGCCTTACTTGGTACAACTACTCCATCAACACCTATGTGTAACTCTAGTTTCCGAATGTATAACCACCATACTCATCTTTAGCCTTACTTGGCACAACTACTCTTTGAACACCTAGGT
>NW_013676795.1:0-1792 GCF_000517525.1 Limulus polyphemus | reverse complement strand
CACTATACTCATTTTTAGTCTTACTTGGTACAACTATTCTTTGAACAACTAGGTGTAACTCTAATTACTGAATCTGTAGCCCCATACTCATCTTTAGCGTTATTTGGTACAACAGCTCCACGAACACCTAGGTTTCACTCTAGTTACCGAATTTATAACCACCATACTCATCTTTAGCCTTACTTGGTACAACTACTCCATGAACACTTAGGTTTAACTCTAGTTACAGAATTTTTAACCACCATACTCATCTTTAGGGTTATTTGGTACAATAGTTCCACAAACACCTAGGTGTAGCTCTAGTTACCAAATTTATAACCACCATACTCATCTTTAGCCTTAATTGGTACAACTACTCCATGAACACTTAGGTTTAACTCTAGTTACAGAATTTTTAACCACCATACTCATCTTTAGGGTTATTTGGTACAACTACTCTATGAACACTTAGGTGTAACTCTAGTTACCGAATTTATAACCACCATACACATATTTAGCGTTATTTGGTACAACTACTAAATGAACACCTAGGTGTAACTGTAGTTACCGAATTTGTAACCACCATACTCAACTTTTGCGTTATTTGGTACAACAACTCCACGAATACCTAGGTGTAACTCTAGTTTTTGAATTTATAACCATGTTATTCATCTTAGCCTTACTTGGTACAAGTACTCCATGAACACCTTGGTGTCACTCTAGTTACTGAATTTATAACCAACCTACTCGTCCTTAGCCTTAGTTGGTACAACAACTCCACGAACACCTACGCGTAACTCTAGTTACCGAATTTATAACCACCATACTCATCTTTAGCCTTACTTGGTACAACTACTCCCTGAACACCTAGGTGTAACTCTAGTTAAAGAATTTTTAACCACCGTACTCATCTTTAGGGTTATTTGGTACAACAACTCCACGAACACCTAGGTGTAGCTCCAATTACAGAATTTTTAACCGCAATACTCATCTTTAGGGTTATTTTGTACAACAACTACACAAACACCTAGGTGTAGCTCTAGTTACCGAATTTATAACCACCATATTCATCTTTAGCCTTACTTGGTACAACTAGTCCAGGAACACCTAGGTGTAACTCTAGTTACCGAATTTATAACCACCATACTCATCTTTAGCCTTACTTTGTACAACTACTACATCAACACCTAGGTGTAACTCTATTTACCGAATTTGTAACCACCATACTCATCTTTAGAGTTATTTGGTACAACAACTCCACGAATACCTAGGTGTAACTCTAGTTTCCGAATTTATAACCACCATACTCATCGTTAGCCTTATTTGGTACAACAACTCCACGAACACCTAGGTGTAAGTATAGTTACCGAATTTATAACCACCATACTCATCTTTAGCGTTATTTGGTACAACTACTCCATGAACACCTAAATGTGACTCTAGTTACAGAATTTATAAACGCCCTACACATCTTTAGCCTATCTCAATACAACTACTCCATAAACACCAAGGTGTAACTCTAGTTACAGAATTTATAATCCCCATACTCATCTTTAGCGTTATTTGGTACAACAACTCCATGAACACCAAGGCGTAGCTCTATTTACCGAGTTTACAACCACCATACTCATCTTTAGCTTTACTTGGTACAACAACTCCACGAACACATAGGTGTAACTATAGTTACCGAATTTATAACCACCATACTCATCGTTAGCCTTATTTGGTACAAAAACTCCACGAACACCTAGGTGTAACTATAGTTACCGAATTTATAACCACCATATTCATCTTTAGCGTTATTTGGTACAAC
>NW_013676794.1:12318-15845 GCF_000517525.1 Limulus polyphemus | reverse complement strand
CCTCCTCATATGTAAGTTCTGTATGCATATAAATTTCTCCCTAAATGCTTCTCACATCTGTTCAAGATCTCCTCCCAACTCTTTAGTTCAATCGACAGAAGCCAGAGTCATGTCTCATTCCATTAAAATTGGCTTTCCTGTAATTTGGAATAAGAGTACCATTCTTCAGTTCTACACGCAGTAATATCCCACATCTTATAGTGTACTTATATGTTAACCAACCATAACTCTATCATATTCATATCGGATGCTAACATTAAATCTAATATAGTTTCCTCTCTTGTATATTCCATCACCAATTGGTGTATAAAAGTATCCTGAACAATTTCCAAAAACCTATCCCTCTCACTGTCAGACTCAAAATTTTCCCAATAAATACCCCTGAAATTAAAAAAACATGTTTTTAGCTACCATTCTGATCTCATTATACAATTTCTCATTAACTTCTACATTCTGACATGGTGGTCTATAACAAATACCAATTACAAGTATTTTCCCTTTATATATACACTAACACCAAACCAAACTGCTATTTTCTTTAATATGTTTTAACTCAACAGGATGACATTCACTCCTCACATATAAAGCTACTCCCCCCCCCCTTTTCTCAATACTCTATCTCTAATTAAAAAATCTGTAGCCTAGTATTTCAAAAAAATTTCTCTCATGTCAATTATATTTCCTATTTTACTAATATCATAGCACTCACCTTGTCTAGCCCAAGTTTAAATATAAGTAGTTCTAAATGTCAGCTAAACCTTAATACTAACCTCACTGTGACACTCACTGGCATTTTAAGTTTTGTCAATATATTATTATCCCAGGCTGGAGTACCCGTCCCCTAGATGTAAGTTATATAAATTCATGATTAATGAAAGGTTATCTTAGGACATGAAAAGTTGCTTCCCTTATACGTAATTGTAAAAAAAACTGCAAAACACAAAATGTGAAATCACAAGTTTGCATGTATCTCCGCATGGACCCAACAAACCTCCGTACCAAATTTGGTGAAGATCCATCAACAGGGGATAAAGTAGTGGCAAAAAATGCCCATAAAAACCACAAAATGCAGAACTCAAAATTAGTATGTAGCTTAATGATAAAACAAAAAATGAACGTAATAACAGAAAGCATTTACTAAACATTTTCCGAAAAATTAGTAGATTACTAGTATGCATCTCTGCATGAACCCAACAAACCTTCATGCCAAATTTGGTGAAAATCCATCAACAGAGGGCAAAGTAATGGTAAAAACCGCAAAAACAACCACAAAACACAAAATTGAATATTAGTATGTATCTCCCCATTGACCCAATGAACCTCAGTCCATACCAAATTTGGTGAAGATCCATCCACAGGAGGGGGAGTAGTAATGGTAAAAAATGCCCATAAAAACCTTAAAACACAAAACTGAACATCTGTATGCACCCCCGCAAGCACCTAATGAACCTCCATACCAATTTTGGTGAAAATCCACCCACACCCTTCGAAGTAGTTACATGGACAGACAACAGACAGTACTATTATATTTACGTATACTAGGCCTAGATCAGGAGCACGCTGCAGAGTATGTATTAGGCCTAGCAACGTGTGACTGATAGACATTACGAATCCAATACAAATTCAAAAACTTATAATATATTTAATATAAAAACATTTCAACCACCCAGTCTTCTAGAGATTCTTCGTGCATGATGCAAGATCTCTAAAAACTCATATTTTTTACCATTAGCATATATATATATTATGTACATAAAATCAACCACTAAAACTCACATTTAATACTCCTCGATATCACGTTGCGTTACTATGCTCGTGCTCTCTTGGACTATGATGTTTTTAGGTAGTACGCATGCGCAAAAGAACAGCGCTCAAAATTTAATATTATCCTTTCATCTTCTAGCTTCGTTAACGATTTTCTTTTTTGTCTTTTACTGATCACTGAGAAGAACGTTTTCTCGGTTACTTGAAGTATTATTTACCAAAATAAATGTGTAAAACGAAAAAGTAACTTACAAATGACAGTTACATCAATTTAAAACAATATCTCCTCCTGAATGTGATGGTCCGTATTTTTTGGAACCAACATTAAAGGTTTATAATACATTGTTAGTTATGCAAATTACCTACTGTTATGAAAAAATGTGTTACATAAAATTAGTAATACGCGAGTAGTTTAAGAAAAAGGTGAGGATGAAGTCTGCTGTCGGTTGAGAAGTCGTGACAACTTTGATGAAGTGAATGGGTGAACCTGTTTCTTGGATGTGATTCGGTAGACTGCATGGATAGTTGAGTTGGTGGAAATTTCGAGAGCTTAATGGATTTCTTCTGTGGTAAAGGACAGGTGAACTTTTCTGAGAAAAACTGTGTGAGACTGGCGTTACTTTTGGGGGGTTGGAAGGTGGCTGGTGGGTTTGAAGACCAAGGGCAGCATAAGTATCGGAAGTCTTCGGGTTCCCGGGCTGGAGAAGTATACCTCCCTTGCGGAGATGACGGGCGTGTTCATGAGATACGCGGGCTTGGGGCTTGTATCTACGGATGAAGCTGGTGGTGTCCTGTAAAGAGAAGTCGAGTGGTAATCCGTCGATAATTACCGGTGACGTAGATAAGGGACAGTTTGCTTGCTGGCAAGAAGCATGGTAAGAATCCCTCTACGTATTGTGACCACTAATGAATGCTACGATACCAATACGAACGATGACGCTCGGGATGCCATCAAACATCGGTACGACACTGCACAAAATAATTCCAATACTACCAAATACAGATCACTTTATTATTTCCTTTACTTATTCATGACTTACTTGTCTTAAGCTACATTTTAATTATTTTAAATTGCACCTTTAGTTATGTTTTTTATGTCATTACCGTATTTTTCGGTGTATAAGATGCACTTTTTTACCCCAAAATTTGGTGTCAAAATCTGCTTGCGTCCTATACACCGAAGGTATGAATAATATATATGTATATATACTGTTATGTCTCCGTTCGTTAGTTAATTTTCCGTAAATTTGTTCCGACGAAACTTTAGCGACACAAGTCCTTTCTTAAATAAAACTGGTTTATTCTTTCTGAATACAACTTTCCGATACACTTAATTTCAACAGTCGCGCTATTACAAACGCTTTAATTCACCATGAACGTCTCACGTGCTCAACAATATTCTTACTCATTCAATTACACATTGTTCCGTCATGTTGTGACCATCTTATACATATACCAGGCTACCCCCAATCTAGTAGTCTCCCGACAATTCACGAAGGTTCGAGAAGGAAGTGGCGTGATACTAGTCACGTGACCTCGCTGACGCAACACTGCCCCTCCTTAGTATTGTTCGTCCCGAACAATAGCCACCTACATTAAACCAATAACAATTAACAATAACTTAATTAAATGTACAGAATTACAAACACAAAATTACAATTCAACAAAGTCTCTTAATTTTACGGGACGTATCTTCTTCCGCACTGGTTTCCGTCTCGTTGGCTTCTGCTTCACGTGGGGTTCATCTGCTTCATCAGGAAATA
>NW_013676794.1:7170-11283 GCF_000517525.1 Limulus polyphemus | reverse complement strand
GACACTAGTCACGTGATCTCGCTGACGCAACACAATATATTTTACAGCTACTTCTTGAGAGATAAATTCTTAAGACACACAGAGAGCTCTCTCCAGTAAAGGCATCATCTTTTGTGAAATACACAGTTGGGTTGTTTTTGAGTGTTGAGAAAAACGATTGTTTCATTTTTACATGTATTTTATCTAGTCTCTTTCATCCTTCAAAGTCAGAGAATTCAGGCCTGCTCCATAATACATTTTCTGTAGAACCTCCTGTTATTCTGTGGAACCTATATGATCACTCTTATGGGAATCCAGTGGACCTGAGAATACCAAATGGATATTTGACAAGGTAGATTTATACAATGACAATAACGTAAATCATGTAACCATGACAGATCAAAAAGTGACAAAAACTTCATGAACCTTAATGTAGTGTACACGGTTCGTGTCCCATTGATGCAAACAGGCTTTACACCTTAGGGCAATGGGTGCTCTATAAGAGTGACAGTCAAGTTCCAATATTCGATCACATAAGACAAGCCTAAGAATCGGTAGCGAGTGAAATTGTATAGCTGCCTTCCCACTGGTCTATCAGATCATAATTAGAGACAACTATTCACAACTATGTAAAATCTTTATGTAGTAATAACACTAGAAATTAGTAATGAAATCATAATAAGTTTGGAATTACTTTAATAACATTTTTTATAAAATAATTTCATTATCAATAAATGTTACTGGTTTCAAAATAAATTCTAAATCATTGATATTTTGAAGTACTGTATTCACTGAATTTAAGTTTTTGGTTTAACAGAATAAATCATCTAAGGAGATATTCCAAAGATAACACACACTGTCATATATTTGGAGACGAAATAATGTATCGTTTTAAATAATAAATACTATGTTATTTACTTTTATTGGATTTATTAAATAATGAAAATTCAACGCCCCCTGTTCCCAGCACTTGACAACTACCTGTGTAAAGGTCAATGACTCTTAAAAGTAGGCAAGAAGCAGAAAGAGAACATCTCGGTACTTTTCGCTTAATGATTCAAAATGTACATTAATTTCTTCAGCCTTGCGCCACTTCCTTTAAGATTTTGTTTTAAAGCACTCAATTTTCACTAACTGAACGATACTATTTCGCTGTTTATAATGTTTCGAACATGACACCGCGGCCTTGTTGGTTTCGTTTTTGAATTCTACACAGCGAGGACAGTTTTTTATTATTACTTTATCAGAACTGGTTACAGAAAGGAAAAATCTATAAAAAAAAAAAAGGGGGGGATCGTTACCTGTGAAGGATAGTCAATGCTTATCAAGCACACCACAAATATTATATTTAATTATATTAAGGCTTCGAAAGAACACACAAAATGACACGTTTTCAAATAAAATAACATTTTTTTTTTCATTTCTAATAAGTATTTTATAACAACAACAATGAAAATTTATTACAGTTCCATGGCGTTTTATTTGTGAAAGTACGACAAATAATAATGGCGTTCAAGATGCATCATATATTGAATTATTAATAAACATAAAAATGCATGCAGTTGAAAAAAACGTATAATCTCAAATTGTTAACTTATCAAAAAATTATTCATGTTTAATTAAATATAATATTTATTACTTGTTAAGCATTCTATTTTGAACTGTATGAAGCGTTAGCCAAATAAAAATCTTGCCACGTACGAGATAAGGCGAGAATTACGCTTAAATAGAAAATTATGTGATAGCCTAAAGGTGTTGGCATTTAACTATAGTGAGAGGTGGTGAGACAGGACCTTATATGAGAGACTTGTTAAAATATTCTAACACCAGTGAAGACTCCAAGGTCCTCGTTTGGTTGTAATATTAGGCGTAACATTAGTTTCTTCTGAAATATACGTTCTGCTTTATTTGCTGGTAATTTTATTTGTTTGTGTATGTAACGTAACGTTAGTTTTAGTTTATTTACCAAGCAGGTTTGAAAATAGTTGCATCGTTTTGTAGTACTCATGTCAATAAGTAAATTAAAATTGAAAATTATGTGATGAATAACCCAGTTACTGAGGTAGTGTACTGAAGTAGTACTACTACTAGCGACTGTGAATATGTAAAGGTTATGTCTTCTGATAGTACGGTTTTAGTTTTGCTTGCTGTTGCATACCCATGTTACTACTTAATTTCAAAAACGAAAAATATTATAGCTATAATTAAGGTTGATAATTAACAGTACTAACTTAGTTACTATTAAAAATTCGTTTCACGTGTGGTTAGGCCTAGCAGTATGTTGTACTACTATTAGTATTACTACTAGTACTACAGTAACAGTAATACTGTTAGTATTATTAGAAGTAGTACTACCACCACCACTTTCCCACAAAGTACGACGCGTACGTGACTCGTTAAGATACGTTAGTTTTAAAACGGTTACTTAACTGAAGCCAAGTCAATCCATTCTTTTGAAAATTGATTTGATAAAAATAAATTATCAACTAGAACATAGCGTATAATAAAGTAAGGACAACAACTTGAACAAGGGACCTGTTGGTCTATTTAGGCTGTATCATCTACTAAACTTTAAAATAAAACACTTGAAGCCAGCTGTAATCATTCAAATGCTTAGCAAGCTTTTCTTAAAAATGTACAGCATCCACTAGATCTTTAAAAAAATTAACTCATTCCAACCACCATATTATTGTTGTTAGAAAAATAAAACTTTCTTAGCCTGAATATGACTCCTACCCTGTTACTGAAAGCTAGAAATTGTGTCCCATAGTCTTACCATTCTCATCGTAAATGATAAAGTAAAAAAAAAAGTGCTATCAGTTCCTTTAATAATCTTAAACACCTCAGTAAGATTCCCTCACTTTTTTTTTCAAAAGAAAACAGTTTCAAAGATTTTCAATTCTCCTTGTATGACAACCTCTCCAGCCCGGGTATCATCCTAGTAGCCCTTCTTTGAACCTTTCCAAACAATTCACTGCCCATTCAAAGGTAAGGAGCCCAAGGCAGAGCACAGTACTCCTGGAACACCAGGATCGTTTTATTCCATAACACTGTTAAAGTTAATTCCATCAAAATTATATTTATTCAAATTATGATATCTCATTATATGGTATTTATTATGATTAAAAGCCATCTGTCATTTAATTGTCAAATTCACAAAATAATCCAAATTCTTTTGTAAACATCAACATCAGATGCATTCAAGACCTTAATATCATTAGCAAATTTAAGTAATTTATTGATAATTCCTTCATTTATGTCATTAATGTTAATCAAAAAGAACAAAGGTTATATTACTGAGCCTTGAGGTGCCCCACTTGTGATATTAATCCAATTTGACTGAACTCAGTTTCTGACAAACCTCTGTTTTAATTCCATTTGTCTCCCCTTCCCTCCCTCAGTGGCTCAGCAGTAAGCCAGAACTGGGTTTTGATACTCATGGTGGCACAGTACAGACAGCCCATTGTGTTGCTTTGCACTTAACAATCAACAAATACTTCCATTCAGTCAATTTTCTATCAAACTAGCCAACCTCTCCAGAGATAATGCTTTTAACAAATCTTTTATGGGACACCTCGTCAAATGGTTTTTGAAAATTGAGATACACCAAATTCACACCTGTACCCTTATCTATCTATACAAAGAATGTCAAAATATTAGCAAGGCAAGATTTTTGTTAAATGACTTTATATATAGAAGTAACAATGAGGCTATTTATATTATAAAATGTGAGGAAGATGAAGAATAAGAAGCAGTGTGTAGAGGCAGATGGGCCTGTGTACGAAGAAGAATCAATGTATTAAAGGCCTCATGAAGTATAATACACTGATAATGATATAGTCTAAAGTTAAACCTAAACCTGTTGTTATTATATTTATATCTCTTGATGTTGTTGCATGTTGTCAGTCAGTGATAACATTAATTTTACTTATTTACTCAGTATACTTGAGTTTTGAATCAACTAGCTAGCCATTTCTACGTTTGTCATAAATTGAGTTTACCACAATGTCATGTACACAGTCTTACTGTCATCAATTTCATGTGCATTTTCGTGTAAAACTCGTGTGTCCCAAACATAACCAGTTCAGTAGCTAGGTCATTTTCACTTTTAAACGATTCATTCTAAAACTTTTC
>NW_013676794.1:0-6470 GCF_000517525.1 Limulus polyphemus | reverse complement strand
AATGAATCGTGAAAGTATTCTAGTTTTTAGTATAAGAGTGTTTATGCAAAAAAATGTAAGTAAGTTAATGAGCATTTTAAAGTTTAAAATTGGGATGGGTATTGAAAAAGGGGTTTCTATATATATATATATATATAGTATGGAGTAGGATGTTGGAAGAGAAGGGGATGGCTACATTATTATAGTACATAAGCCATATGATTCCATGTTATCATTTAGAAATGAAATGTTAACCATGTAACCTCTAGATGTCTAAGTAGCTAAGTATTAGACTGAAGTAAATGTACCAATTTACATGTACATACATTACAATGTTTAATAGTATTTGAGCTAATATCGTGTAAACATATCATCATCAGATCCAGTCATCTCTACTACATTCTTTATTGGTCAGGTTTCTCATGCAAGGAGGGTATTATTTTAGTAATCTGTCACAGCGTATTTTCAGCAAAGTTTTGTTTCCGTTATATGTAGATTGAAACTGCATGGATTATCCTGAATGAAGGTTTACCAATCTTACAAAAGGTAACAAAAATCTTCTTATCGTTAAACTTAGCATATAACGTACTTTCTTTCACCACAATTAAATACTGACGAATTTTTATCCGTCATCATACCTTAAATCTGCTGTTTTTCACACAAGATGGAAGTCTGTACTAATTTACACACCCCAAAGACTTGTTTATATTTCTCAATATGTAAACTAATTTTCCACGTTTAGGTCATGTCATTAAGGTTGATCTTTCTGAATATGACAAACACTCAACAATATCAACCCTGTGTTTTATAACTAAATTTAAAAGTATTGCCATCTAATAACCTAAACAAATAGATGATGTAAGTAATGAATTTCAAACTTGTATATTAAATCTCCTTATGTGAAAAATGCATATTTAACACTTCTGTTTCTTTTCCCAGGAACCCATCTAAGCTATCTTAGTTTCTCCTTGAAACTGTTTCTTTGAAGCCAATGTTTTATCCACTTCTACTTCCTAATAGAACTTTTTCATTGTTGTTGTTTTTCTATAGAACTTGTTTCATTGCTTTTATAGAACTTTTTCATTGTTGTTGTTTTTCTATAGTTTTTATTGTTTTTCTATGGAATTTTTTATTGTTTTTATATAGAACTTGTTTCATTGTTTTTTTCTATGGAACTTTTTATTGTTTTTTCCATAGAATTTTTTGTTTTTCTATAGAATTTGTTTCATTGTTTTTATAGAACTTTTTCATTGTTATTTTTCTATAGAACTTGTTTCATTGTTTTTATAGAACTTTTTCATTGTTGTTTTTCTATAGAATTTTTTGTTTTTATATAGAACTTGTTTCATTGCTTTTTATAGAACTTTTTAATGTTTTTTCTATAGAATTTTTTTGTTTTTCTATAGAACTTGTTTCATTGTTTTTATAGAACTTTTTCATTGTTGTTGTTTTTATATAGTTTTTATTGTTTTTCTATAGAACTTGTTTCATTGTTTTTATAGAACTTTTTCATTGTTGTTGTTTTTATATAGTTTTTATTGTTTTTCCATAGGATTTTTTATTGTTTTTATGTAGAACTTGTTTCATTGTTGTTGTTTTTCTATAGAACTTTTTATTGTTTTTTTTTCTATAGAACTTGTTTTATTCTATTGATTGTTTTGATGTTGTTTTCTGAAGAAAATGTTTGTTTTTCTGTTGACTGTCATGATGTTTTTCTGTTGATTGTCATAATGTTGTTTTCTGAAGAAAATGTTTGTTTTTCTGTTGATTGTCATAATGTTGTTTTCTGAAGAAAATGTTTGTTTTTCTGTTGATTGTCATAATGTTGTTTTCTGAAGAAAATGTTTGTTCTTCTGTTTACTGTCATGCTGTTTTATTCTGAAGAAAATGTTTGTTTTTCTATAGAACTTTTTATTGTTTTTTCTATAGAATTTTTTGTTTTTCTATAGAACTTGTTTCATTGTTTTTATAGAACTTTTTTATTGTTTTTATATAGAACTTGTTTCATTGTTGTTGTTTTTCTATAGAACTTTTTATTGTTTTTTTTTCTATAGAACTTGTTTTATTCTATTGATTGTTTTGATGTTCTTTTCTGTTGACTGTCATGATGTTTTTCTGTTGATTGTCATAATGTTGTTTTCTGAAGAAAATGTTTGTTCTTCTGTTGACTGTCATGCTGTTTTATTCTGAAGAAAATGTTTGTTTTTCTGTTGATTGTCATAATGTTGTTTTCTGAAGAAAATGTTTGTTCTTCTGTTGACTGTCATGCTGTTTTATTCTGAAGAAAATGTTTGTTTTTCTGTTGTTTACCATAATGCTCATATCTGTTTTTGAGGATTAGCTGCTCATATAAGGCTATTTTCCAACAATTAGGAAAATGTGTCAGACTGTGGTTTATGATGATGTGTTATAGATCATAAACTATATTTGTTGTTTTAATGTCTTACCAAGAACAAAGTGAAAGTTATGAACATGGCACATGTTACAGGTACTTGACTCTAGTATTAACTTACGATCAGAACAAGCTACACGTTTAGAGTAAATCTAAAGTTCAACCCGCCTACCCGTCCACTCTCAGTTCTAATTGAATGTATTTTTTCTTACATTCTCATTGATATCATTTAAGAATTAGGACATTTTAAGTAGTACAAATATGTGCCTCTCAACTTCTCACATAGTTTTCTCAGAACTATTTTTTGTGATGCATGAATCTGTAATAGTGCTAAGGTTATTGTAAGGCTTTTATTTCCAAGTTAATAACACGTACATAATTGATTTATGAAATGTATTATCTGCATAAATTCATAACATACAATTAAGAACTCTGATGAGGTTCTGTTTCTATACATTCTATATTAAAAAAATTGTTTCATTGTTTTCAAATCAGGAATTTCAATATATATATATATATATGTACTATTAATAAAGTTTTGATTTTTGATCATTGTCTTTTCAGGGAAGATGTCATTTTGTGCCAAGAGAGTGTTTAAAAGATAATTAGCACCTACATTATGTAAATAAGGCAGAACATGTGACCTGTGTACATGAAATAAAGGATGATTAAGTAAAACAATGGATATGCAGAATGCTGAAAATGGAGAACCTCAGGTATGTCTTTTGTCTATGAGGAAAAATTGTACTAATTGATTTTACTATCAAATTAAAAATGTATCAATATATTCTTTTTTTTTGACAGTAGAAGTAAATAAGAAGTGCTTGATATCTGTATTTGACTTTCTCCATGTCGCATTCTGATTTCTTATTTAGTAAGACTGTGTTCCTTGGAAGTATCTCATTTTTAATCTACATCTGTAGTCCAATGGTCAAAAATCCATGTCATTGAAGGTATTGCATTATTTGTAGTCTGTTGCCCTCTACCAAGAATAATTCAACCATGATAAAGTAAGGAAAGATTACTAATGTACCTTAATGGGAATAATACATGGAATGAAAACTATTATTGTTTTTGTTTCTAAAAGATGCGCTTCACTGTAAGGAACATAAGTTAGGTTTTGTGGAATGGTTCAGTGGCATTTACTTAAAAAGTAAGTTAGGTTTTGTGGAATGGTTCAGTAGTGTTTACTTAAAAGTAAGTTAGGTTTTGTGGAATGGTTCAGTGGCATTTACTTAAAAAGTAAGTTAGGTTTTGTGGAATGGTTCAGTGGCATTTACTTAAAAAAAGTAAGTTAGGTTTTGTGGAGTGGTTCAGTGGTGCTTACTTTAAAAAGTAAGTTTGGTTTTAGATTAGTAAAATAAAAAAGTTTAAACAAATTACCAGATACAAAATAATAATACAGATGTAGCTATTATAACTGTTTTTACATATGTTTATAAATTGTACACTGCAATTTGAAACATTTTTGTACATTAGTTTGTATTCTCAGTTCAACAACATGCAGGGGTCGTTTTTTCAGCATGCCGTACTTAGTAACAATATGTATATAAGATTACTTTACTGTTGTTGATTGTGTAGTAAATAAGCCTTATACTTAGTTGCTAATTATGTACTAAATGTTCAGAAACTTCTACCAACCTCCATTTGAGCTTTCAGCTGGAGATGTAAAAGTGTTTCAATTAGTTTTTTTTGTACTCCACAGCTTTAAAGTTCTCGCTGTCATATTTAAATTCTTGGTAACCGGGTATGGCCCATCTAACCCTAATCAATTTTATCTGGCTTATAAATAACTGGGTGCAACATAGTTTTTTTTATAGTACCAACCAGGTACTGTCATCATTTTTGGTGTCAACTCTCTTATCTTCACCCTCAGTTCTAAATGTTCATTTATATCTAAGTTTTTTTCTTCTTCAAGTACATAAGCATTAACAATAAACGGTCAACCCGATTTAAGGCGAACTCCTTGTCACACAGTTTTTCTGCATCAGGAAAATACTGCAGTATAGTTGGAACATAGAACTTGGTAGGCTAGCTTTAGACATAGCTAGATCCAGATTTGGATCTAACTGGTCATAAGCATAAATATCAAATCCAGGCTGCATATAGATACATTATTTTAGATACAGGTCTAAATCTAGTGTTTGTATTGCATTCATCAATAGAGCTTTATATACTATCAGGAAGCTGCTAAAACAATGATGTTAAACATGAAGTTATAGATAATAAACTTTCATCAATATTACTAACACCAATACTTAGACTAACAGTAGGAGAACCTGTATTGTCTTGTTGCTACTGATAGTCTAGGTATAGGCCTAGATACAGTATAAGGCACACTATACATTGTTTTCCCATTCTGTGGTAAGAGGTCAATGTCTCTCCTTTTTCTTAAAACATGAATGTGGATGTCTCAAAATTTCACTGGCCACTTTATATGTTGATTTCCCTTTCTGTGGATAGAGGTCACTGTGTCGTCTGCTTCTTCTTCTTTTTTTTTTTTTAAATCTAGATTTGGATGTTCGAAAATTTCACTGGGTCACTTCATATGTTGATTTCCAATTCTGTGGATAGAAGTCACTGTGCCTGCTCCTTTTTGAGGCCTAAATGTGCATGTCTCAAAATGTCTTTGGACTAATTCATACAGTTTTTCATTTTATGCAAAAGGTCATTCTGTCTGCATTTTTTAAGTATATCTCTAAGTGACCTTGGCAGGAATATGTGTTATAAATACTACCTAAATTAGGTTATTTAGAGACTGTATTTACACCCTGTAATGACATATAACGTTAAGAGGTGGCTTAACCCTTTCGCTACTGGCAGGTCAAAGGGTGCCTGTCATGACATTTTAGAGAGCTATTTTCAAAATTTTATTATTCAAAATAAAGGTTATATTTCAAATTTTAATATTATACACATTTTAATTTCTCAATTTAAAAGGATATATAAAGAAAAAAAAATATTTTTTTGTCACATAACACTTTCTGTTGCGTTATTGTTCAGTGTATAATTAATTACACCTACCATACGAAGTGTGCAGTAGTTAACGAATTAGAAACTCAAATTGGAGATATTGACAAGTTATAATTAAAAAACCTCCTACCTCTTTGATTTGCTGAGATTTAAGTATATTTAGCCAATGTAGTAGTTTGGCTCCTCCTACTACTCCAGTCTTTCAAAACCTCTTTTCTAGTCCCACCTACTTTTATTTTTCTAAGAGTTTATAACCAATAGAAAGAGCAGTTATTTCTGTATATAAGTTTTATAGCCGTTTGTAAATAGCTTGAAGGAGAAAATCATAATTTCACCAAAACTGTTGAAGTGTGAAGATTAAGTAGTTGCTCTGAAGAGAAACAGGATTTTTTAAAACTCGCATAAAGCTTGTTTAGACTCCCAAATAAATTACAGTTGTTTTGTGTGCACTAATATAGTAAGTTGATATTTTTTTATTAGTTTATATGCAAGTTTGAAGTGTAAAAATATTAATAACTCTATGCCCTTAATTTGGAAGAATAAACGAGGCTTAGCACGTGCGATGCTTGAGCACAAAGTCTCTTAACCAACGTAAGTACTCGATCTTTGTTTTTGAAATATATTTTTTTTATTCTTGTAGGTTTTAAGAAAAATAACTAAAACTTAAGCATTTGTGAATAAATATTAACGATATGTATAAATACGTATTTTATGTACGGTAGCTGACATTTCCATATATTTAACAAAGTACTATTGTAGTTAGAGATTTGTACTTTGACTTTGTAGGCCCACATAGTTATGTCTGTTGAATTTGTATTCTTCTTCTAATTGTCTAAATTGAGGTAAAATAAAAGCAACTGATGCAACACTAGCAGCTAGAAAACCTAAAAAAAGTTTATTCATGACATTTTAGAAAGATACAATACTCTACAGATGTCTGCAGAAGGTTTATTCGTAACATTTTAGAAAGATACAATACTCTACAGATGTCTGCAGAAGGTTTATTCGTAACATTTTAGAAAGATACAATACTCTACAGATGTCTGCAGAAGGTTTATTCGTAACATTTTAGAAAGATACAATACTCTACAGATGTCTGCAGAAGGTTTATTTGTAACATTTTAGA
>NW_013676793.1:13492-15124 GCF_000517525.1 Limulus polyphemus | reverse complement strand
GTTGTTACTTCAAACATAGAGACTCCAACACATTTCACTACCTAGAATACAAACCTGTTGTTACTTCAAACAAAATACTCCAACACATTTCACTACCTAGAATACAAACCTGTTGTTACTTCAAACAAAATACTCCAAGAATACAAACCTGTTGTTACTTCAAACATAGGGACTCCAACACATTTCACTACCTAGAATACAAACCTGTTGTTACTTCAAACATAGACTCCAACACATTTCACTATCTAGAATACAAACCTGTTGTTACTTCAAACAAAATACTCCAACACATTTCACTACCTAGAATACAAACCTGTTGTTACTTCAAACATAGAGACTCCAACACATTTCACTACCTAGAATACAAACCTGTTGTTACTTCAAACATAGACTCCAACACATTTCACTATCTAGAATACAAACCTGTTGTTACTTCAAACATAGACTCCAACACATTTCACTATCTAGAATACAAACCTGTAATTACATCAATTATTGTTCTGCTATATGTATTTAACACCAAGTAGTTAAGAGGACATTGTATTTATCATGATAAAATGAGTCATTAAGACGTCCTATTAATCAAACTGGATTTATCTGCATTTCCATATAGTCTGAATTAATAAACTAACAATTTTTAAAATGAATTTGTTAATTTAAGAAACAAATGTTTGGATGAGAAATACTTGAATTTGCCCTGAAAGAAACTCAGGAATGGATACTAAAACATTATCCCATAATTGACACAGTAACTACAATCTTAGTATACAAAAAACTTAAAATAAAGTTCCCCAAGAGAATTAATTTTAGAATCAAAACAGAAATGAAGTAAAATATAAAAACTAAGGGCTGAGAAATGATAAATACCCATATGTAACAATACAAGTTAATGTAACAGTTTAAAGTTTTGGTCACATAAAAAAAAATCAAGACACTGACTAAAACGGCAATTAAAAATATTCGGAAGTAAGAGAATTTAAACCTAGAATAAAAGAAAGGCCAGTAACATCTATATCAGAAGATAGCACATAGGAAAGAAAAGATACTAAAAACAAGCTTCTGAAATTTAATAAAAATTAATTAGGTAAAACAGAAGTAAGAGCTAACAGGAGAAAAAAAAAAACAAGATCAGGCTACTACTCTTGGAATGAATTGCACAGTTCTGATAAAAAATATTCGAATAAATAAACAGACTGAACAGTACAAAAGTATAGGATATTCAAAATTAATAATAGGATGATGGAAAATACATTCCACTGTTATTATTGTATTAGGACAAGCAAACATTACTAAAGAATTAATGATATAGAAGAGACCAATGTTAAAAGAATAGGTATACGATACACTATGGCAAAATATTACTACTGATGTACATGTAGTGTAGCAAAACATTATTAGCAATGTACTAACTTAATTAACTATGTTCAGCATGATAAGAAGTATTATTAAATGATGTCATGTAACTTACTGACAAATATTAGGATTTTGTTGTCACAACTAAGGATGTACACAGGGTGGTCACAAGTAAGTGGACACCACCTTTTCAGAAAAAATGGAAATTTTCAGTCATATTCACATGAATTGATATATTTATAATTTAATTAATATCTATTAGATCTTCCTTTTGCTTCG
>NW_013676793.1:0-12484 GCF_000517525.1 Limulus polyphemus | reverse complement strand
AAGGGCTTCCATCTAGCTGCTCTGCAATGATAACCCAATCTGTGGAGAATCCGTTGAACAGATTTCGGGCTCATCCCACCAACTTTGGCCACTTCTGCAGTCGTTAATCTGGGATCCATTTCAATGCTCCTCTTGACAGCTCTTTTTGTCCTCTCCGATGGACCAGGACAACCCGGACGCTGCTCAGTTGTATACTTGCCGTGTTTCCTGAACTGCATGATGATTCTGTTGACTGTTGAAAGTGGGATTCCCAAATTCTGCGAAATTTGCCGCTGACTTATTCCACCATCTGCTTGACCAACTATCCTTCCTCTAACAAAATCTGACAATTTGAGAGAACCTTGTGTTCTAGGCATGTTGTAGCACAATATAATTAGTGTGTGGACCATTTTCATTTATATACTGCACTGTGAACACAAATTAGTTAGCATAAATCAGTTAAATGACGAAAAATTAGGTGTCTATTCACTTGTGACCACTCAGTGTATATCACCTTAGTTTCAATACACTTTTCAGTTGTTTTATCCACATATTATTGTACTTTTTAACAGTTATAAATTTAAACTCAAAGCTAAATGAACCAGCCTTTCCAGATTTGGTGACACAGTTAACATGTAAGTGATGCAAGGAGAATACTATCACAAATAATAATGTATATGCATTTCTAGGAACAACTGAAAAAAAATCTACAGGAAAATACAGTATAACTTTTTGATAGAAATTATGTAAGAAACACCTACATAAAAATTCACTACGTGTTAAAGTTTAGTACATTTTAACTTTAGCCTAAAGACTATATCTTTTGGAGAAAAACATTTTTTTACTTAGTTTAGGTATCATGGTATTTTTTATTACAAACCCATTATACTCGGTTTAGAAACAAATCCCAGAAATACAAAACTGTTATACACACATGTATATAAGGAGATTTGTGTTTTTAATTAGTATTTATGTTTACTTTCGTCATTATCTTCTATATTAGAAAAATGGTTTTTGAATATACAGTGATGTTGGGGAGGTGTATGCTCTAAACCAGTGTTTCCCAAATGCCAGTCCTTGACTTAATTTCTACTGGTTCTCAACGGGTCTCGGCTGTTGAAAACACTGACACTTACGTTTCTTTCAATGTCTGATGACTAAAAGTTACTTAAGTCTACAGTTTCTTTTTTTGTTTTCGAAATAAATTGTATTTTTGTAAATATTTTATTATTTTAGGTATGTAATTAACAGATATTTTATTTGGAATGTCAGTTCCCAAAATTATTTTTGAAATTTTACTGGTCCTTGATTACCAAAAGTCTGGGAACCACTGCTCTAAACAATAAATATATTTTATTGACTGTTACTAAAAACTTAACTTACATCAACATCAATTGTTTAAGAAAACTAGTCATTCTTACATGAACTACAAACTTAGTGCTTATGTCCAGACCAAAGAATACAAAATTACCAATATAATTCTTTATATCACCACCACAACTAGCTAGACACCTTGTTAACATCTTGAGACAAAGAAAACAACTTGTACTTGATACACAAACTAGCTCCAAATCTAACCATAACCAGAAACTGTTAACATCTTGAGACAAAGAACAACTTGTACCTGATACACAAACTAGTTCCAAAACTAACCATAACCAGAAACTGTTCACATCTTGAGACAAAGAACAACTTGTACCTGATACACAAACTAGCTCCAAAATTAACCATAACCAGAAACTGTTCATATCTTGAGACAAAGAACAACTTGTACCTGATACACAAACTAATTCCAAAACTAACCATAACCAGAAACTGTTTACATCTTGAGACAAAGAACAACTTGTACCTGATACACAAACTAATTCCAAAACTAACCATAACCAGAAACTGTTTACATCTTGAGAAAAAGAACAACTTGTACCTGATACACAAACTAGTTCCAAACTAACCATAACCAGAAACTGTTCACATGTTGAGACAAAGAACAACTTGTACCTGATACAAACTAGTTCCAAAACTAACCATAACCAGAAACTGTTCACATCTTGAGACAAAGAACAACTTGTGCCTGATACACAAACTAGTTCCAAAACTAACCATAACCAGAAACTGTTAACATCTAGAGACAAAGAACAACTTGTACCTGATACACAAACTAATTCCAAAACTAACCATAACCAGAAACTGTTAACATCTTGAGACAAAGAACAACTTGTACCTGATACACAAACTAGCTCCAAAACTAACCATAACCAGAAACTGTTAACATCTTGAGGCAAAGTGTATCAGGTACAAGTTGTTCTTTAAACTAATGGTTAGTTTTGGAGCATGTGAACAGTTTCTGGTTGTCTCAAGGTGTATCAGGTACAAGTTGTTCTTTAAACTAGTTCCAAAACTAACCATAACCAGAAACTGTTCACATCTTGAGACAAAGAACAACTTGTACCTGATACACAAACTAGCTCCAAAACTTACCATAACCAGAAACTGTTCACATCTTGAGACAAAGAACAACTTGTACCTGATACACAAACTAGCTCTAAAACTTAACAGAGCTAGAGGCTTTGTTTACATTGAAACTATAAATATCCAATAAACTCCAACCAGTTCAGAACAACTCCAAAGCCTACTTTAACATTTTGTTGTTGTTTTTTTTCATCTAGACTACAAACAAGTTGAAACTGGTTTAGAACACAGATCCAGAGCATAACTAAACACTAAATAAAAGCTTCCGTTACATCTACAGAAAACAACATTAATGTAATTCAAAGAATGACTATAACTTATTATAACTACAAAAGCTGGTTTGGGAAGAGACTCCACAACTCACCAGAATTCATTGCTAACATAAAACATGTATATACAGCCTATATAAAACAACTTAGATCTGGTTATGGGAATGAATCCTGAACATTACTCACGTGTAAAGCATGGAAGACATCTTTTACGTGGTTCAGAAACAGACCTCAAACTTATGAAATTACACACATACAGAAAAATGTATATATAAATATGCTCTAAAGAATTAAATAACTTACATCTGGTTCAGGAACAGATTCCAGAATTCCCCAGACTACAACTAATCTGGATCCAATTTGTATAAAGGTCAGAAATGCTGAGGTTGGAACTAATCCCACTAAACAGTGTATTACCTGTAAGTAAAAAAAAAAAAGAATTGACAACACTTGTTTAGCTTAGTTATGTGTGTGTGCTCAGAAAATAGTAACACAAACACAGAAGACAAAACATTTCTTAACTTCAAGAAAAAATTACATTTCCACTAAAACTTATGTATGACTCTTCTGATCACAGAATTCCACACTTACTGTTCTGGTAACTAAATACATAATTTCACATTTACTTCTCTGATCACAAAGCAATGTAGACTCCTATGAATTGAAACATTTTCTATAGATTTGCTGTACACTTGACAGATCATGTATTCATGTCTAATCTGATGAAAATTCCCGTTACTCTTCTCATTGCTGTACACTTGACAGATCATGTATTCATGTCTAATCTGATGAAAATTCCCGTTACTCTTCTCATCAACAAAACTTTTATTACCAGTTTTATTCTTCCCAGAGAAATATACATCTCTTTAAAATCATTAAGAACTCCAATGGTTGTGGTATATTACAAATAACTGAAGCATGATATTCATCCTAAAAAAAGTATAGAAAAACTGCATCATAACACTATTAAAGCCTTTTCTTTAAAATATTTGCTATAATATGTATAAAAACAGGATATATTAGGTAAATACTACTTTT
The DNA here is from genome assembly GCF_000517525.1 of Limulus polyphemus. Lineage (NCBI taxonomy): Eukaryota > Metazoa > Arthropoda > Merostomata > Xiphosura > Limulidae > Limulus > Limulus polyphemus. The sequence goes on along the minus strand of NW_013676793.1, from coordinate 8,729 downwards.
TATTAAGATATATGTGCAAGTTAAGCCATGATTAAGAATAGTTGTAACGTATTACAAGTAAAATATATCTTACCCAATATATGAATTTAGTATTTTACTGTGAATCTGATAAAAAAAAAATAAAGACATCTGATGTGCAAGTACAGTAATCCCTTCATAACTCTGAACATATGGGACTGTAGCCATGCTGAGTTATATCAAATTCCGAGCTATCAAGGGATTACTGTATTAGAAATTTGTAAGCATCATAATTATTGTTTCTGAATGTCATTCTTATCGTCACCTCTAAATATATTTAACACATTATTTTTGTATTTTGCATCATTGTTCTATAAAAGTTGCAGTGGTAAAAGATCTTTCTTTCATGTTACACTTAACTTTATGGATTTCAGTTTTTCACAATGCATATTAGAAATTATTTCCAAGTTAATAATATGACTATAGGAACAGTAGAAGACAAATATTAATACACTTTGGAATATCAAAACTTTAAAGAATGTTGTATCATAAAATATTACATTAATCCATAAAATAATAAATATATGCACGTAGAGATACAGGCATATATCAAGACAGATAAATATGAGAAACTATTAAGTTTTTTTTAAGAAGCATTATTATAAGAAACACTAGCTTATACATAACTTCTGCATGCTAAAAAAAGTTTCAGAAGGCCAAAACTTTAAAACAGAAAGTCTATAAAATTTATCACCTACACCCAAGGTTACTTTAGTGCCATTCCTCAAGTGTAGCTATAAAATAACAATACTGGCTAGCCATCGATGAGGATTGTCACACAATCCACTCATCATCCATATGACACATACTGACTGCTATTGAAATCTTCAAAGAACATCAAGTGAATCCACCAACATCATAACAAATACATGGAAGATGAAGGTATTATGATGAGAGAGGTGAATCCCCTTTTTAACACCTCTTACTCTCTCATTGAGTATACTGATAATGTTATTTGTATAGAATATTGGGACTAGATTCTGCTTGCCAGGAGCTGAAGTAAAAGAAATTATAAAACATATTGACAATTTAGTTGCTGACAACAACAAGAATGCATGTAGAGGTGTGAGTGATGTTAGTAAGTTGCTTAATAAGAATACAGAAAAACATTTGGAACTTTGGGAATGCTCCCAAATACTACATGCAAAAACAAATTATTAGCAGGATTCAGGATTTAAATTAAAGGGTAATGCTTAAAGCAACAGGTGGGCTGGTTTTCAGGGTAAAATAAACTTGCATAGTCTTGAAGGAGTTTGGAAGATTGGGAATAAATAAACTGAGAGGAGAGAGAGAGGGCAATACTGAGTTTAAGTAAAAAAAAATAGAGCATAGAAAGGTAAGTAAAATTTTTAAAAGTAAGTCTGTCATATTTAAAGGTAATTGCTATTATTCTAATGCTAGGAATAAGAGGAACAAAACAGATAAGTTCAAGGCTGAAGTTGAAGTGTAAGCATATGATATAATGGGAATTACTGAAACTTGGTTAGATTTGGAGAATATTAAAGAAAACTGTTAATATGATTTATATTGAAATTCCAGGTTAAGTTGAGTGCATTCTTCCTTGAGGGCAAAACTGTATCATTGAATTAAAAATATTGTAGAAAACAAACCTGTAGTCAATCTTCTACACATTAAAAACAACAACTTCATAGTTGAAATTTATTTTAAAAAAAACTCTAATTAAATTTTATACATTAAAAAAATGTGAACTTCAATTTTGGATTACTTTCAGTTCACTCCCAATAAAAATACTACTGTTTGTGAATTTCCTAATTTTTTTCCTTCTGAGAACAATATGAAACTTATAGACAACTACAAGAATATTTTGTTTGTTGAATTTTGAGCCAACCTACTCAATGGCTAGCTGCACTAAGTGTCATTAACTTTGAATTGATAGACTAGAGGGAAAGCAGCTAGTCAACATCACCTACCACCAACTCTTGGGCTACTTTTACCAATTAATATTGAGATTGACAAGCACATAATAATGCCCTCATGGTTGAAAGGGCAAGCAAGTTTGGTGATGGGTTTTGATCCACGACATGCAGATTGTGAGTTGAGTGTACTAATCACATGGCCATGCCAGGCCTAGGAAGAAAGTTTGTTTGTTCTTTAGAGCAAAGAAACCACACTGGACTATTTGCTGTGAGCACAGCGAGGAATTGAACCTTGGATCTTAGCATTGTAAGTCCATAAACTTACCACTGTCACACTGGAGGACTGGAGGAAAGTCTAAATACTTGAATAAAATAGCACTAACTTGAACCTTGTAACTTTAATAGAAGTGTAATTGTATTGAATTTAGCCAATCACTATTTGTCAACCTCAGATGTCATGATGTGTTTTAATTGCCTATGCTTCTTTGACAGGTCATAGGTTAGTGATCTAAAGAAGTAACAAAAATTATTTTTTTGTTCTTTTCAACTGTACAAGGCAATATGACTTCCAGTTAAGCAGAGATCTATATAGAAATCATAAGAATGACAAAAGGTTGGTTTTTAATATTTTGCTGGAATTACAGTCCTGTTTTTCTTTAAAGCTTGCTTTATCATTTTACACTTAATTTGAATTATGGTGTTGAAGTACAATATGAAATGTTTTTCATAGGCTTAGTTAAATTATTTTACACTCAACTGTTTCAAATTTCCTTTCACTGACAAAACCACTTTGTGAGATCATATTTATGTTAGGCCTTACCAGTTTTAGTGACTGTGTGTGTATAAGAAATGTGTTCACAACTTATTACTTGTATAAAATAAACTTTCTGATTAACAACTTAAGAAAGTTTTATAATAATGTGGGAAGACAAACTCGGTAATTAAATTCTACACCAAACGTGTTTTCAATTGTTTTTTGAAAAAATGTTTTGAAATTCTCAAAGCTAGAAAGTAATACAAAAAAATGACTAGGCTTTATTGGTAAGTTGGACAAATACTGATTATCATCATGTAAAATAATCAACTAATCAATAATAGTGTTTCTGATTATTATTTTTTCAATTATTCCAACTATCCAAGTAATCAAAATATTTCCATCATGATTTCCGATTGTTACTATTTTTGATTATTCCAAATATATTGGCTGCAAGATAAAATGTAAAATATGTAAACTGTAACTTTATTTCAAAAGATTATGCTCTTATAAATGGTAATGAAATCAGTCATATGTTAACTAACAAACAAAGGTTACTTATTTCATTACCAAGGTGCAATTCATTTTCACAGAAAAACAATATCATGACTTACTTCTAAAAGTGCAAGGCTTTGGAATATCTGGACTGGGATCCGAACAAAGTTCCAAACTCCTGCGTAACACTTGTTCCTGAAGGTATAACTGATCACTAACAGAAGAATGTAGCTCCACCTAAACAAAGATATTAACATTTTTAAGCCTATATACTTATACCAAATTACTTTTTTACCTGCAGCATAGCTACTCACAGAATGTCTCTGAGTTCTTCAAATACAAACATTAGCTCCATCATCTCTTAACCAATTTGAAATCTAATTACAGTTTTGGACTGAAGAGGTCAAACCCTTTCGATTGACGTATTTATCCAGGCCCAAGGTCTCAAATTAATTTACTCTAATTCTACCTAAAAGAATTTCAAATTGAGGGTAGGCTGGCAGAGATCCTGATGAGTAATAAAATTAAATCAGATACATGCACACCCCATGCTTGATATTGCTGGCACACAAAAACATAGCTAATAAAAAGGGAAAAAAAGGGTCTCATAGATTAATTTACTCTAATACTGCTTAAAAGAATTTCAAGTGCCAAGGCTATTAGGGATTCCCTCTTGTTTGAATGTTGAAAATTATTTATGCTAGATCAAATAATTATTAAAAATGCTGTCTATAAATCTCTAATAATGAATCAGTTTTGTGATTGTTTTCTATATTTAAGTATTTGTTTTAAAATCTTGAGTTAATAACTAAAAACTTGTTTGTGTTGAGTCAAATCAGTCCTTTTTCTAAGTATTTATGGTTTAATATGTGAATTTTTAAAAGAACTATCAGAAAGTGCAAGGACAAAAACTGTCATCTGGCATAGTCTGAAGTTTTAGTTATTGTACTAAAAAATTGACATATGAAGTAATATTTTATCCTGATGAACACAAGGAATGACTTGTTTCATGATGTGATGATACTATCACCCTTGGATAACTTTACAGATTTGTAAGATTACATTTGACGGTTGTTCAAGGAGTAAAATAACTACAGGGCTCATTATAACACAAGCAACACCATTCCCAGTGTCTACTGACCTATAAGGCTCATCATAACACAAGCAACACCATTTCCAGTGTCTACTGACCTACGGGACTCATAATAACACAAACAACACCATTCCCAGTGTCTATTGACCTACGGGGCTCATCATAATACAAACAACACCATTTCCAGTGTCTACTGACCTATAAGGCTCATCATAACACAAGCAACACCATTCCCAGTGTCTACTGACCTACAAGGCTCATCATAACACAAGCAACACCATTCCCAGTGTCTACTGACCTACAAGGCTCATCATAACACAAGCAACACCATTCCCAGTGTCTATTGATTGACCACAAATGAAAGAGAGAAGCACACATATTTGATTTTTTGACCTTTAAAATCCTGGGCTTGGTGTATAATGTTTAATCTCTCAATCTTTCTACTTATCACTGAGGAAATGATCCAGGTAAGGAATATTCTCTTGCAAAAACAAAACAGAACATTTAAAAGTTCAGCAACCTCATAGTCTTCAACAAAAACATTCCTATCAACATCCTTTAATGGCCCAATCCCCATTTTAAGATTTTGTCTACATTTGGCATACTTAAAAAAAAACCTTATTGTTAGTTTTAACATTATCAGCCAGCCGTTTCTCACCTTATTGTTAGTTTTAACATTATCAGCCAGCTGTTTCTCATAAGTTCTTTTGCATTTCCTTAATTTCTTTTCTAACCAACTCCCTAGTTTTCCTATAGTTCTGTCAATTTAAACTTATTGAACTTGTGGCATTTATCCCTAATTTTCTCTGTTATATCTCTGATATGTTATCTTCACTGTTATTCTTTTTGTTATAAATTTTTTGTATCTGTCCCACATCACCTTTAAACTCATCATTTCCAATTCCCTAATGATAAATATTGTCTCAAGGTTTCAAAATTGGCTTTCTAAAAATTGAGAATTGCAATTTATTTTTATCCCAACTTGTAGAACAACATCAAACTTAATTATACAATTATCATTATTTTAGCCATATGTATTGGAATTGTATGGAGTTAAATAGTAAGGAAGACAGATTTCCCAAGGATGATTTTCTATATCAAATATTCATAGACCCACTCACAGAGGATGCCATTTTAGGTTTACTATAACTCACAGCAACTGTACAACTGTAACGATACCTTATTCCGCTACGATATATATAATACAAGTTGATTTGAACACAATATACGAGTCATATTAATCATTCTGATTAAAATATACATTTCTTAGTGTTTATCTAGTGATTACTTTTACACTTATAATAATTATTATTTTTTTAAATTCTGAGAGTAATTCATAAGCAAATCAACATGGTTTTCAACAATTTTTTTTAATCTCACCTTGACAGACTTCAAATCATTAAATAAAATCTCCCTCTTTATTAGAAAATTAGGCTTCAAAACAGAATCGGATATGTCTTTTAAGATATAAGCATGTTTACCTTTTCTGAACAATAACAATGTTGCCTAAGGTTGAGAGAACAAATAAAAAACATGAGGAATGACATTTTAATGTACAACCCAGCACCACTAGGGTGCATGCAGGAACCATGCTTCAATACCTATTGTTTTGATGAGGCCGTGTTTATCCATAGACATGCCGCAAGAGATTATGACCTAAAATGACCATAACAGTTATGTTGGTATATAAATACATATCCCTCGGGGGAGCAACTGGTACTGATGGGCCCAAGTATTGTAAAATCTAGAACAGCAGTCATAATACGTGTAGTGGGACTAAACATCATGATGTATCAGTGGATTGGTGAATCTTTACGTAACTAAAGAGAGTTAAGTAGTGGAACATTTAGGCAAGAAGTCTTTCACAATAATTGCATTAGTAATCTTATTAGTAGCAATCCTGATATCAAAATATTATTTCTAATTGACATTATTTATCTGATCCGGTGGCCTATAGCAATTGCAAGTTAAAAACTTACTACCCTTGAAACCCCTGATTGTAACCCACAAATCTTGAATATGTAGTTACTAAGAAAAAATAAATAAAAAATAATCCACCTGCCAATACTCCAGAAAAAAAATCTTGAATATGTAGTTACTAAGAAAAAAAAATAAAACAATCCACCTGCCAATACTCCAGAAAAAAAATCTTAAATATGTAGTTACTAAGAAAAAATAAATAAAAAATAATCCACCTGCCAATACTCCAGAAAAAAAAATCTTGAATATGTAGTTACTAAGAAAAATAAATAAAAATAATCCACCTGCCAATACTCTGGAAAAAAATCTTGAATATGTAGTTACTATGAAAAAAATAATAATAATAATCCACCTGCCAATACTCCAGAAAAAAAAAATCTTTAATATGTAGTTACTAAGAAAAAAAAATTAAAAATAATCCACCTGCCAATACTCTGGAAAAAAAATTTTGAATATGTAGTTACTAAGAAGAAAATTTCTTAAATAATCCACCTGCCAATACTACTTCACCTGTACAACAGGAAAAATTGTGCAGTCAAGTATATAACACCTACATTTATTTTAAAGGCCAACTATGAATAAGGAAACTTATCAGAAACTTCACACACAAAAAAGACTACAAGGAAAATGTTCATCTTTCTGAAATGATAACACAACTACTTTCATTACAAAACCTAATAATCAGTTAACATGATGAATAAAAAAATATGTAATTAGTGATTCAAAGCACTAAACATTTTTAATTTTAGCATTTGCTTAATTTTTTTGTCTGACCAAGTTTAGTTCATGGTGTTACTGTTTAGTTGCTATTATTTAATTTTCCAAAAATATTAACTCAACAGACTCATTGATTATTGCAATTCTATATTTGTATGAAACAGAATAAAAACGTACTGAATGCAAGTTGTGATCTGATGGCACTGAAACTCACATAATACGTTTTCTCCCAACTGTAATTTATGGAAAATACAAAAACTGATTTATAGTTTTTTTTTACTTTTACCGTGCCTTTTTAAAATTCAGTTTTACCTGGATATATGTACCACAGAATGGATGAAAAGGGGAGTTTTCAAAATTGGTATTAGTGAGATATTTTTTAATCTACTTTTTGTGAATTTATTTTATAATTTGTGTATAGCCCCTATAGTGATATGTGCAGTTTGTTTGAATTATCATTATAGTGATTATTTATATTTTTGTGGAAGTACATAGAGGTATACTTAAGTTACATTAAAATATTTTCTTTTTAATATTATGGATATGAGGGCTTCAATTTGCCATTTTCCCTTTATATATTTCGTTCATTTTTGTATGATGGGAACTCTTTATCATCGTTCATCATTTGGGAATGGTTTGTAAACAAATATCAGTACTTAGGTTTAAGAGTTCAACTTCAAACTCTGGATCATAGATACAAGAAAAAAAAATGTTAAAGGCAGGTTAAAAGAAAAAAATAATAATAATAATATTTAAACTAAGGTTAAGAATGTATTTTGTATGACATTAAATTACCAAGCATTCGTTTCAAGTGTTTCGTTAGGCAAAAGAGTAGATCAAGTAAAAAATTTAAAATTTAAAAGCACACAAACTATACTCAGTTTTTCAAAGAATGCATTATTTTGATTTAAAGTTAAACACCAGTCACCAGTAATAATTGCCAATAGTACTGTAAAACTATATGTGATGAAATAAGAGATACTGTTACTACGATCTATCCAACAAATTCATTTTTGTACAAACTTATTTACTAGTACTAGCACCAGTCGTACTCCTCAATCATATTCCCCTAGTCATCTCGCAAGTTGTAAAGCCTACCAGTACCGCCCCATGTGCTATCCAAACCACGTCTGACGTTCATACATCACAACTGAAATCTAGCACTCGCAGTAGCATTAACTTTATAATATTTAAAATTAAAATAAATTTTAGCTCTTAGTTTTAGTTTAAGATCTTGCAAAATAAACAAAATCATACATACCCAAGAAACTGCACGAAATTGTACAAGGCCAGGTATAACTTTCCAAGAGTTCCTGGCCCGCGTTTCTTCTCAGAAGCCATTCTCGTAACAGTATTAATATGAGAAACAATTTATTAAATCAAGTTCTTCGTATTATCCCTCTCATACCTGATAGAACTAAACTTTGGTACATGTACTCGTGTAGATTTCGAATGCTTGTAGAAACTGTTGTATAACTAGCGCCACCTGTAGCAACTTGTTTTAAATAAATAAAGTGTGAAGTGGCCTTTCAGATGAGTGCAATCTCTCTCATAATGTTTGACGTAAAACTAAAATCTTTAAAGTTATCGCTAATTTTCCCACAAGCAGAAAAAAAAAACTTCTCTTCCCAAAAAGTTAATCATAATTAGATCTGAAAAGATTTAATTGTTACAACCAAAAAAAGGTCTTAGCTGAACTGGAGGAAGGGAGACAAAATTAATCTGAAATTCTAGTGATATTTGCAGTTACGTCTGGCTCATTGTATATGATATTGTTACGTCTCCGTGTGTTAAT
>NW_013676792.1:13262-15909 GCF_000517525.1 Limulus polyphemus | reverse complement strand
TTTTGTCGTTAGAAGTTGAGCAGTTGTATTTATTTTTACCGTTAGAAGTTGAGCAGTTGTTTTTATTTTTACCGTTAGAAGTTGAGTAGTTGTTTTTATTTTTACCGTTAGAAGTTGAGCAGTTGTTTTTGTCGTTAGAAGTTGAGCAGTTGTTTTTATTTTTCCGTTAAAAGTTGAGCAGTTGTTTTTGTTTTACCGTTAAAAGTTGAGCAGTTGTTTTTATTTTTCCGTTAAAAGTTGAGCAGTTGTTTTTGTTTTACCGTTAAAAAGTTGAGCAGTTGTTTTTATTTTTACCGTTAGAAGTTGAGTAGTTGTTTTTATTTTTACCGTTAAAAGTTGAGCAGTTGTTTTTGTCGTTAGAAGTTGAGCAGTTGTTTTTATTTTTACCGTTAAAAGTTGAGCAGTTGTTTTTATTTTTACCGTTAAAAGTTGAGCAGTTGTTTTTGTTTTACCGTTAAAAGTTGAGCAGCTGTTTTTATTTTTACAATTGTAAGTTTTCTTTCGTTTTTTTTAAGTTCTCGCGTTTCCCAAACGTGTAAGATGCGTTACTTGTACACATTCTATTTTTTACATACTTCTTTTGAGCCTCGTGCTCAGTGACATAATAATCCCAATTGCGTACCATGTCTACTTAGTAATTCCTCATAAAACCTCTTAACCTTTAACCTTTATAGTTTTGAGATATGTTATCTTTGTATAGCCTACTATATTTGGACTGACGTTGTTATGTTTCTCGGTGTGGACGAACTAATAAATTACTATTTCCTAGCTCTGTGTAAAGAATAACTGGTGGTGGCATTTTGTTGTGATATTTACACGTGACACACTATAACTTCACGACCAATAGGTAAAGCGTTATTGCAAGCGACGAACCCCCATCGTACTACTAAAACTGTCCTTCCACCGTACCTAATTTTGAACTACTGACCAGAGGGAAGACAGCCAATCGGCAGCACCCTACCACTCATCATCCACTCTAAAGGATCGACTGGCATTTTTATAACGCACCCACAGCTTAAAGTGCGGACCAATATTTTGTTTTATCACTCAGATTCTAACCCGGTTCACCAGCTTCGACATCCAGAGCTCTCCCACTGGGCTAACCCGCACCCCACCATCATTCCGGGGGAATTGTTTTGGTTGTTTTTAGTGTGAAGCTACACAATGGGCTACCTGTGATGTGTCTACCTTGGGTATCGAACCCCGAATTTTAGCGTAGTAAGACTACAGACTTACCGTTGAGCCACTTGCGAACAGTATGAATTGGAGAAGTAAGTTAGTAATTTTAAGAACTGCTATTAAGTAGAAGAAACTTTCCAGACGGGGCTGCTCGAGAAACATTCAAGTTCGGAGCTGAAAAAAAAAGATGATTGTTGAAAAAAGTTGTTTAAATCACTTTTCTGTGTCATTGTTTATTTTGTTCTTAATGTGTTGTCGTTTTTTCGTGTATTTCATAAACTATTGACTTTTGAGCTTTTACATGAGCCGACACCTGAAAGTTAGATTCTTTGTTTATTTTGATAAGCAATAAGCTACACATTGGCCTATCTGTACTCTGTCCACCACGGGTATCGAAGCCCTTGTTTTGAGCATTATAAGCCATCAGACTCGCCGTGTGCCACTGGGGGCAAAACATAATATTTCTTTAGCTGAAGTTGCTAGTGTTTTGGTAGCGCAAAGCTACACAATTAGCTATCCGCGACCTGTCCACCGTGGGGAATCGAATCCTGGATTTTAGCGTTGTAAGTCCTGGTGCCACGGGTCGATCCAGTATTCCTCTGTTTTACAATGTTATTAAGTACACGGGATATCCTCGTCTTGAAATTCTAAATCACCCATCTGAACACGTCTTTATGATGTATATGAATATTTTGCGGCGAAAATGGCTCTTCTACTCCATTCCCAAAAGCATTAAATTTTCGGTTGCATTACACTATCTACAAAACGGTAAAAAACTTCCAAATGTAGTTATGATTCGTCTCGTTTTACCGTGATTTTATATCGCCTGTGGTTATCACGGGACTTACTGATTTGCATATTCAAAATCATTTCAATATAACGTTCTCAACCCTCTGTCTAATGATGATTTCAAAAACAATAAGCGAGCTTTTTTTTTTCTTTTAATCTCCAAAATTTCAAAATACCATTTGTTTTCTGCCAGGCACTTCAACATTGATATAAAACTTTAATTTAAGACTCCGTCCACATTACTTAACATTTTAAAGCAAACGTAATAAATGAAACGACGTTGCGTATCCGTACCTAACTTCAGTGTATTGCTTTCAAGGCACGTGTTTGTTTTGCATCTTTATCTGAAAACTTGTGAATTAACGAAAGAATATATTTCCGATAAATTTGTGGTCGTATCCCCTATCATTTCGTAATATCACGAATGTTAGAAATACGCTGCAAACCCTTCTATAGTGCCGCCAGGTGGAGCATGGAGTGAAATTTAACTGTACGTGGTTGAAAATTTACAACAAATATCTCTTCTAAAAAACGTTCCAACTGTTCTTGGCAATTTACTTTCTTTAACAGTTCATTATAGAACATGTGTTACAAACAAACCAATAACTTCCAGAACTAGTTAGTATGTGTTACAAACAAACCAATAACTTCCAGAACTAGTCATTATGTGTTAAAAACA
>NW_013676792.1:8387-12358 GCF_000517525.1 Limulus polyphemus | reverse complement strand
CCAATAACTCCCAGAACTAGTCAGTATGTGTTACAAACAAACCAATAACTTCCAAGAACTAGTCAGTATGTGTTACAAACAAACCAATAACTTCCAGAACTAGTTAGTATGTGTTACAAACAAACCAATAACTTCCAGAACTAGTCATTATGTGTTAAAAACAAACCAATAACTTCCAGAACTAGTCAGTATGTGTTGCAAACAAACCAATAACTCCCAGAACTAGTCAGTATGTGTTACAAACAAACCAAAACTAGTCAGTATGTGTTACAAACAAACCAATAACTTCCAGAACCAGTCAGTATGTGTTACAAACAAAAGCATATCTTCCAGAAACAGTCATTACGTGCTACAAACAAACCAATAACTTCCAGAAACAGTGTGTGTTACAAATAAACCAATAATTTCTAGAACCAGGCAGTATGTGTTATAAACTTCATACAACTACAGTAAGTATTATGAACATAGTAGTGCTAACTTCATACAACCACAGTAAGTATTATGAACATAGTAGTGCTAACTTCATACACTATGTTCATAATACTTACTGTGGTTGTATGAAGTTAGCACTGTGTTCATAATACTTACTGTGGTTGCTAACTTCATACAACCACAGTAAGTATTATGAGCATAGTGCTAACTTCATACAACCACAGTAAGTATTATGAACATAGTCCTAACTTCATACAACCACAGTAAGTATTATGAGCATAGTGCTAACTTCATACAACCACAGTAAGTATTATGAACATAGTCCTAACTTCATACAACCACAGTAAGTATTATGATCACAGTACTGACTTCATACAACTACAGTAAGTATTATGAACATAGTAGTGGGTGGTTGTATGAAGTTAGAGTAAGTATTATGAGCATAGTACTAACTTCATACAACCACAGTAAGTATTATGATCACAGTACTGACTTCATAGAGCATCATTAACTTTGTATATTTGTAACCATTACAAATAAATAAACAAGTTTTCAGAACGTCTCTTGAAATACAGAAAATTATCTGTAAAAACTGAAGGCCAATGAATGAAATAATATTTCTACAAGTTTTGCAAACAAAACACTCACTCGTAGAATATTTTTACGTAACACTAAACATTAACCCAACATATCCACTGCCACTGCAAGTGTTATACAGCCCTAACTTACCAGACTGTCTCTGACTTTTACAACAAAAAAAAAGCATTAATATAATAGATTCACTGCAAACGTTGTAAATTTCTGACTTCACAACATTTCTGTGATTATTGTAAACAAAGCATGGACATCGCTAAAGATTTGCAAATGTTTAGGACAAAGCACTAACCTAACACATAAACTGCAAGTGTTATAAATCCTGGCTTTACATAATCTGTTTGAGTATTGTAATCAGCACTGACTTCACAAAAGATTTGTGTTTAAAACAAAGTGCTGACTTCAAGGAAGATTTGTGTTTAAAACATAGCACTGACTTTACAGAAGATTTGTGTTTAAAACATAGCACTGACTTCACAGAACATTTGTGTTTAAAACATGGCACTTATTTCACAGAAGATTTGTGTTTAAAACAAAGTACTGACTTCACAGAAAATTTGGGTTTAAAACATAGCACTAACCTCACAGAATATTTGTGTTTAAAACATAGCACTGAGTTCACAGAATATTTGTGTTTAAAACATGGCACTGACTTCACAGAACATTAGTGTTTAAAACAAAGTACTGACTTCACAGAACATTAGTGTTTAAAACAAAGTACTGACTTCACAGAACATTGGTGTTTAAAACAAAGCACTGACTTCATAGGGTAGCTGTGTACAAAGCACTAACTTCACAGGATAACTGTATATAATGCACTAACTTCACAAGATAGCTGTGTACAAAGCACTAACTTCACAGGATAACTGTATATAATGCACTAACTTCACAAGATAGCTGTGTACAAAGCACTAACTTCACAGGATAACTGTATATAATGCACTAACTTCACAGGATAGCTGTGTACAAAGCACTGACTTCACAGGATAACTGTATATAATGCACTAACTTCACAGGATAGCTGTGTACAAAGCACTGACTTCACAGGATAACTGTATATAATGCACTAACTTCACAGGATAGCTGTGTATAAAGCACTGACTTCACAGGATAAATGTGTATAAAGCACTGACTTCACAGGATAACTGTGTATAAAGCACTGACTTCACAGAATAACTATGTATAAAACACTGACTTCACAGGATAACTGTGTATAAAACACTGACTTCACAGGATAAATGTGTATAAAGCACTGACTTCACAGGATAAATGTGTATAAAGCACTGACTTCACAGGATAACTGTGTATAAAGCACTGACTTCACAGGATAACTGTGTATAAAGCACTGACTTCACAGGATAACTGTGTATAAAGCACTAACTTCACAGGATAGCTGTGTATAAAGCACTGACTTCACAGGATAAATGTGTATAAAGCACTGACTTCACAGGATAACTGTGTATAAAGCACTGACTTCACAGGATAACTGTGTATAAAGCACTGACTTCACAGGATAACTGTGTATAAAACACTAACCTGAGAATTTCCTTCGTAATGATAATAAGTTGTTTATTTCACTGCTTGTATTCGAAATTCACTTGTTAGCGGCAGGAAATAATTGGTTTACACTGGACAGATGAAGAGGACAGTCTTGTCTGTCAATAAAAAAAAAAAGTTAGACTGGCTTAGAGAGAGGCTTAAAATACAAAATACCAAGATCCAAATAACAACTGAAAAATTAATAAGTAAATTTTAAAATGAATCAGCCACAAGACGAAGAGTAGTTAAAACACGAGAGACAGATTGTGAAATACGTAGCACAATAGAGTCGACCTGTTGATAGAGAGTTTTAAATAAAGAACTGAAAAAAAAAAACTCAAAAAGAAAGCAATCAAGAACTGTGGTAAAAATGACAAAGTGAGCAGAAACAAGAATAGGTAGATAGAATGGTTGGGACGTAACGTAGGAAACTTAAAGGACCATCAAGTCTTGCTAAACTGTTTATTAGGAATGTCATAGTCTTGCTAAACTTTATACCAGGCATGAGTCTTGCCGGACTGTTTACTAAGCCTGCTGTACTTTTGTGAGCTGTTTATCAGGCATACTGTAGTCTTACTAAGCTGAGTATCAGGCATGAGTCTTGTTGAACTGTTTATCCGGCATGAGTCTTGCCGGACTGTTTACCAGGCCTGCTGTAGTTTTGCGAGCTGTTTATCAGGCATACTGTAGTCTTACTAAGCCGAGTATCAGGCATGAGTCTTGTTGAACTGTTTATGCGGCATACTGTAGTCGTACTAAGCTGAGTATCAGGCATGAGTCTTGTTGAACTGTTTATGCGGCATACTGTAGTCGTACTAAGCTGAGTATCAGGCATGAGTCTTGTTGAACTGTTTATCAGGCATGCTTAATCCTTTGATAACATTGTAATATAGCGAAAAAACTTTATTCGGTATATTTGACTGTAGCGGCCGTAAGAAGTGATCTCCGAGAATAGTTAAAACCCTCGACACACGGGGGCAGCAGCGTCGACAACCACGTCGGACAGAAGGTGGGGCGAACTCCATGATCTTTTCAAGATGACGTCAGTAAAAGTGATCCGTGACGCTTGCGTGAGCCAACCGACCAATGATGCTTTGTGATATTCTATCTATCACCTCAACTCTTGTGCCTACTGAAAATGTAGTGTGGCGCCACCAGTCATAGCCCAGTAGTTGTACCGCGCAAGCAAAGAGCTCGTGTTTAGTTCTCCACGTGCTGGGTTACAGGCAGGAGTTTATTTAGTGTAGTCGTCGTAGTGTGCAGATGATGGAAAACGACACTTCAGAGTCACTTTCGGGTAGTCCTAACGAAGCCCACAACGACTTCGGGTAGGTCTAGTCGGCGGGTAGAGAATTGATTCGTCATAGTCCAGTATTTGATGTTATTATTGTGTGTGTGTGGTGGGA
>NW_013676792.1:0-7498 GCF_000517525.1 Limulus polyphemus | reverse complement strand
TTAGGAAGGAATGGTTTCAGAACGAAGCAAAATGATTAGCAAAGTGTTCCTTATTGGTATAATACTTCTAGATTAGGAAGGAATGGTTTTAGAACCGAGCAGAATGACTAGAAAAGTGTTACTTATGGGTATAATATTTCAAGATGAGGACGAAAAGACTCGTTAGGGTTAGAATTATCAAGCATAACACACAAAAGATTTCACGTACTAAGAAAGTGTCCGATTGTTGGCGGCACTAATAAGCACTTCTTATGTGATGTCGCTTAATGTAAACCCTGATTAATAATCCAGTTGGCTGTAATTACGATTATCGTACATAATAAATAAATCATTATCCCTGATTGTTCTAAGCATGTAATAAAATTCTAGAACTAAGTACAATTAAAGAAATCCTTCTCTCATTACAAGAATTCAGTATGATTAATGTATGTAGCTACGTGTACTAAGTATGATTACCAAACTGATGTTGTAGCTACGTGTACTAAGTATGATTACCAAACTGATGTTGTAGCTAGGTGTACTAAGTATGATTACCAAACTGATGTTGTAGCTACGTGTACTAAGTATGATTACCAAACTGATGTTGTAGCTACGTGTACTAAGTATGATTGCCAAACTCATGTTGTAGCTACGTGTACTAAGTATGATTAGCAAACTGATGTTGTAGCTACGTGTACTAAATATGATTAACAATCTGATGTTATAGCTACGTGTACTAACTGCCATTACTAAAATGCTCTATGTATCCACAAGTAGTTAAATTAACGAATCTGACTAGCTATAAAAATTAAATACAGTTAACAAACGTTTCTCGTAAATACAAGTAGTAAGTACCAAAAAAATTCAGGGGGTAATTACAAGTAAAAATTACGTTTTAAAAAAAAAGAACATTTCGGTGTAGGAACAAGTATTTAATGTAATAAATTTTACTACAAGAAAAATATTGAGGTCACCGTAAGTATAAACATCGTGAATTGTTTGTTGTTGTTTTTTTCACGTCTAATCTGTCATAGTGAGTGTTAAATGCAAAGGTTTGTTTGCAATAAAGCTACATAATAGGCTATCTATTCTCTTCCCACCGCGAGTATCGAAACTTGATTTGTAGCGTTATAAGCCCACTGACTTACCATTACGTGAGTAGCTAAGGTACAGTTGCCGTTTCGTTTCTTTTCTGTACGAATTCTGTTTAATTCGTTGAAGACTGAACTAAAAACGTACCGTTTGTTATTTTGCAGAAATGTTGCATTAAAAAGGTATCCTCGTGAGGCTCGTTAGATCCACAGTTTTGTCGACTTTTATTTCGTCGCGTAATTGCAGAAAATTTGGAGGCAAAGAAAAATATTTGTTAATATCTTCAGAGGGGATAGGAGGTGGGGGTAAATATCATTCACTCGAGACTTGTAAGCTCGTGTTATGATTATTAATAATAACAAAAACGATAAAACTCTTGAGCGGTTAGTCTGAAAGCTTATAACGCTAAAAACCGGGTTTCGATACCCATAGTGGGCACAGCATATATAGCTAATTGTGTAGCTATTCTCTAAACATCAAACAATTTGACAGGTAAGCCTCGTCTTCGTCAGAGATAAAGACACAAGGGCAGACGAAGACGGCTTCACGTGTACAAAACAATATAGTTTTACCGGTTTGTTTTTCATGTAATTTACCCATCTTTTTTTAAACCCTGCTTATTCTTCTCGTGTTTTTTTTTTAATTATCGTGTATACGTCTACATGCACGGATATATACGAATACTTATATATTACTGATTAAGATGGACACGTGACAAAAACTTCCTGTGTTGATAGATAAACTCCTCCCCCTCTTTTTTTTTTTTACGTTGCGTAATCTGTTCTGTGACTATAATCTGCCCTGAATTATATTTCTAATGATGCTTCGCAATACATATTAGACTGAAATTTTGACCTTACACTTTTGAAAAACATCTGCGATAGACTAGCATCCCGTCCTAGGGGGAGGGGGGGGTGCATGAATATGTCACCGTTCACTTCCCGCTTGTGCCAAGTAAGCAGGAGTTCAGCACCGGATCCTATGTGCGATCTCGTCATGGGAAGCATTGACCTTTGATAAACGATTGAGCAAGTATGGTCCGATTGACGCTAAACTATTTAACCAAAATGTAAACTTAAGAAACAGAAAAAAAAATAAAAAATAACATTCCTCCATTGATATTGATCAACGTATTCGCTAACTCAAATAACTGTCCGGAATCGGGTCATATTTGTTACAAAGGTTAAAGGTCATCCTAGAACATGCCCTTTTTATTTCAGTAGTTGCTGTTAAAAGTCAAAAGGTTATTCATCGTTATATGTAATTTTGAAGCAAAATCTGAAACAACTGGACATCAGTTTTGTTTTTTTTTGTTTAAGAAATATGAACAAAAACTATAAGATCTTATAGCCTGGCTTATGTACTGTCCATCCAGTTCTTCAAAATTTGACCGTATTTATTGGCTAAGAGTTCAGTTGTGATTTACTTAAAAACCTGGCCGTATTTCTTAGTTAAGAGTTCAGTTGTGCATTACTTAAAAACCTGGCCGTATTTCTTAGTTAAGGTTTCAATTGTAGTTTACTTAAAAATCTGGCCGTATTTCTTAGTTAAGGTTTCAATTCCGATTTACTTAAAAATCTGATCGTATTTCTTAGTTAAGAGTTCAGTTGTGATTTACTTAAAAACCTGGCCGTATTTCTTAGTTAAGGTTTCAGTTGTGATTTACTTAAAAACCTGGCCGTATTTCTTAGTTAAGAGTTCAGTTGTGAATTACTTAAAAATCTGGCCGTATATCTTAGTTAAGAGTTCAGTTGTGATTTACTTAAAAATCTGGCCGTATTTCTTAGTTAAGGTTTCAATTGTAGTTTACTTAAAAATCTGGCCGTGTTTCTTAGTTAAAAGTTCAGTTGTGAATTACTTAAAAACCTGGCCGTATATCTTAGTTAAGGTTTCAATTCTGATTTACTTAAAAATCTGACCGTATTTCTTAGTTAAGGTTTCAATTGTAGTTTACTTAAAAATCTGACCGTATTTCTTAGTTAAGGTTTCAATCCTGATTTACTTAAAAATCTGGCCGTATTTCTTAGTTAAGGTTTCATTCTTATATCTGCTTGCCCAGTAAGTAGGCTAGGCCATTTGTTTTATATACAACTTTCAACACTGGCAATTTCGTAAGTAAACTTATTTGATCTGTTTTCTCTACCATAAAAACCAAGTTATTTTGTAATGTTTCTCTGCCTCGAGAAAATAACTATTTCGTTTCATTTCTATCCTGTAAAAACTGGGCTGTTTCGTTTCTTTTTTTACTGCCAGAACTGAGGTCACTTGTTTGTTTTCTCTACCATAGAAACTGTGCTGTTACCGTTTCTCTAGGAAACAACCCCGTAACCTCTTGGTTACGGTTTGAATGTGTTCTTGACATATTAAGTAGGTCGTTTCTTTTACAGAGGCTCTCAAGGAATATTTTGGGAAATACGGGAACATCACAGAAGTTATGGTAATGAAAGACCCGTCCACTAGAAGGTCTCGGTGAGTAAACCCATTTTGTTTTTAATATTACTTTTGTAAACAATGGCTAATATTCCATTTACTCGGGTGACCCACGCTGATCCTGACGGTAGCCTGCTATAGCATATTCCCCGACAAGACGCTCGTGTGGACTGGTTAATTTGGTATAACCTGGGTCTACGAGTATATTATCACGCAGCTGGAAATGGTTTATGTTAAGAAATGTTTAGAACAAATGTAAACGCGCACTTTTCAAAGCATACAATTAACTGAAAAGGAGATTTATAATGAGTGTTGTAAAAAGTACGTGATTGACGTATGTTATTATGGAAGGTTACTGTGAGTATGTTTACTTTCAGGCTTAGTTAAAACGAATATGTGAAGTGTTATGTGTTGTCTCAAAGAATACAAATAACATCCAAGTTTATTGTGATGTAATGTTGTAGTTTGATGCGTAATAATATGATGTAGTGTTGTAGTTTGATGTGTAATAACGTGATGTAATGTAGTTTGATGTGTAATAACGTGATGTAGTTTGATGTGTAATAATGTGATGTAGTGTAGTTTGATGTGTGATAACGTGATGTAGTGTTGTAGTTTGATGTGTAATAACGTGATGTAGTTTGATGTGTAATAACGTGATGTAGTGTTATAGTTTGATGTGTAATAACGTGATGTAGTTTGATGTGTAATAACGTGATGTAGTTTGATGTGTAATAACGTGATGTAGTTTGATGTGTAATAACGTGATGTAGTTTGATGTGTAGTAACGTGATGTAGTGTTATAGTTTGATGTGTAATAACGTGATGTAGTTTGATGTGTAATAACGTGATGTAGTGTTATAGTTTGATGTGTAATAACGTGATGTAGTTTGATGTGTAATAACGTGATGTAGTTTGATGTGTAATAAAAATACTAAACAGGATCGAATGTATTTAACAAATATTACGTCATCAACTAAAAGACCGTTGTGATTACGGTTATATATATATATAATGCCAATTTAGGGCCAATACCTGGTACGAATATAATCTTGTCTGATCACCTTTTGAGCTCATACGCTCAGTTGATCATGTCACACACATACATCGTCTTCCTGAGTCAGAGTGGAACACGAGCACTGATTTGTTGTTCCTTGCACGAGCGGATCGAAGTCTCTGCTGCGTTCATCAGCTTGCGCATTGCTTGCTACTATTAGAGGTATTTTGCGTCTAGCGCGAGGCTCTCAATCAAGCACTCTCAGTGAACTGCAAGTCTCTCACGGTTGTTGACGCACTAGCGCGTGAGTCTCGTGCCCCGTCTACGACTTTCAAGGTAAGATTGCTCTGACATGTGTCCTGTTAATTAAACGAGAAAACTCAAGTTTAAAAAGAAGTAAAATGTTTTAGTTTGGTGTACCGTAACAACATAATTTGTCTGACTAGCCATTTCATGATGTTTGGGGAACATTAATGTGATGTGGAAAATATTTCCTGTCAGTCAGCGTTTAGCAATGAATACATTATATATATATATACTTCATCAGTTCACGTTTTTAGGTTTGGTTCGTGACCCACGATAATATAAACAGTTTTCTGCCTGTAGTTCTTTAGATACATCATCAGTGCCTTGATTTTAATTTTCTAAAGTTATTAACTCAGTGGTTTACTTTTGTAAGCTCACTGACTGAGGATGGTTTAGTTTTCTTAAAGTGCTTTCTTACTGGTTTAGTTTGTGAAGGTACTGGCTTACTGATTTAGTTTTGTTAGGGTACTGGCTCAATCAGTGGTTTAGTTTTGTTAAGGTAGTGGCTCAGTGGTTTAGTTTTGTTAAGGTACTGGCTCAGTGGTTTAGTTTATTAAGGTACTGGCTCAGTGGTTTAGTTTGTTAAGGTACTGGCTCAGCGGTTTAGTTTGTTAAGGTACAGGCTCAGTGGTTTAGTTTTGTTAAGGTAGTGGCTCAGCGGTTTAGTTTGTTAAGGTAGTGGCTCAGCGGTTTAGTTTGTTAAGGTACTGGCTCAACGGTTTAGTTTGCTAAGGTACTGGCTCAGCGGTTTAGTTTTGTTAAGGTAGTGG
This sequence comes from Limulus polyphemus, assembly GCF_000517525.1. NCBI lineage: Eukaryota > Metazoa > Arthropoda > Merostomata > Xiphosura > Limulidae > Limulus > Limulus polyphemus. Next base: position 1,924 of record NW_013676792.1, on the reverse strand, counting down.
CTCAGTGGTTTAGTTTGTTAAGGTACTGGCTCAGCGATTTAGTTTGTTAAGGTACTGGCTCAGTGGTTTAGTTTTGTTAAGGTACTGGCTCAGTGGTTTAGTTTGTTAAGGCACTGGCTCATTGGTTTAGTTTTGTTAAGGTACTGACTCAGTGGTTTAGTTTGTTAAGGTACTGGCTCAGCGGTTTAGTTTGTTAAGGTACTGGCTCAGCGGTTTAGTTTTGTTAAGGTAGTGGCTCAGTGGTTTAGTTTTGTTAAGATACTGGCTCAATGATTTAGTTTGTTAAGGTACTGGCTCAGTGGTTTAGTTTTGTTAAGGTAGTGGCTCAGTGGTTTAGTTTTGTTAAGATACTGGCTCAATGATTTAGTTTGTTAAGGTACTGGCTCAGTGGTTTAGTTTTGTTAAGGTAGTGGCTCAGTGGTTTAGTTTGCTAAGGTACTGACTCAGTGGTTTAGTTTGCTAAGGTACTGGCTCAGCGGTTTAGTTTGCTAAGGTACTGGCTCAGTGGTTTAGGGTAATTTCTTTAACTTGAATAGTATTAAAATATACTTAGTTCCGCAGTTACTGTCTTAAGAGGTTGTGTGATGACATCAATATTTTGAGTTTAATTTTCTATTGTAATTGTTGAAAATCACTTCCTTAAAGTCCTTGAACTTCATTAGTGTCTTACATTCAGTTTTGTAAAATGTTGGATTAGGCTTAGTTTCTCAGATTTAGTGGATATTATACCATTAAAACTTATTTATTTTAACAAATAAAAAAATGTGTAACAGAATGATTATTTTTCAGAATTATTCTCAAACATTTGCAAGAAACATCTTGGAAAAGTCCTATATTATTATAATTGGGCCAAAAATAGTAAATAAAAAAATGTTTCCTTTAATAAGGATACATTTCGTATTTCTTCTGTCTTAACCATTCTCTCTCCACTCGTGGGAAAACATGAGTAGGCGTATGTTAAAGTAAAGTGTTTTTTTTATTCATACGAACGTCTGTATCCTATAAAAATGCAAAGGTATGTTGATTGGCTTTAAAATGTTTTTTTTTTATCCTTAGTCTCTTTGAAACCCATTATATTATAGCAGCATCCATTTTTGTGGGTACCTCTTTCTCTCTCTGCTTTGTTTTGTTTTCTTGGTGTAAACAAGAGGACGTAAGTATGTTCAGTTCGAATTAAAATGCTTTAGGTGTCTCTTATGTATATGAGGAAACTTAAGTGGGTTCATTTAGAGGGTTTTTTTTCCTCAACCTAATCTTTGTGTTGTTGTTTTTTACCATACATAATAATATTCATTTCAGTAATGTAATTTTTTTTAGCCTAAAATGTTTGTGTTTTTTTATAACATACAAGATTCATTTTGGGATAAAATTTTTGTTGTGTTATTTCATCAGCAGAGTTTTCCATTTCAGTGAACTGTTTTTGTTGTCTCTAAAACTTTCCTACACTGCAATAATCTTAAAGGCTTATAATGTTAGAATTCACTGTTTGATCCCTGTGATAGGCATAGCTTTGTGGAACTTAACAAACAGACAAACAATATGTAATATACTGTTGATTTAATAAGTATTCTATTTAAAGCTAAATGGTTTGTTTTTAGCTTTTTTTTAAGTATATATATATATACATACATACACATATATAAAATCTTTTAATAGTAAAATGCTTTTTCTATTCATTATTTCTTTGTCTGATCGTATGGAACATATACCCTTTGTTTGGTTTTACTAGCTTACATAATTGTACCCTTTGTTTGGTTTTACTAGTTGACATAATTGTATCCTTTGTTTGGTTTTACTAGTTGACATAATTGTACCCTTTGTTTGGTTTTACTAGTTGACATAATTGTATCCTTTGTTTGGTTTTACTAGCTTACATAATTGTACCCTTTGTTTGGTTTTACTAGCTTACATAATTGTATCCTTT
>NW_013676791.1:13618-14882 GCF_000517525.1 Limulus polyphemus | reverse complement strand
CCATTAGTATGGACTTGTTCTCGTTCATTTCCCACCACCATTAGTATGGACATGTTCTCGTTCATTGCCCACCATTAGTATGGACATGTTCTCGTTCAGTTCCCACCATTAGTATGGACTTGTTCTCGTTCATTTCCCACCATCATTAGTATGGACTTGTTCTCGTTCATTTCCCGTCATTAGTAAGGACTTGTTCTCGTTCAGTTCCCACCACCATTAGTATGGACTTGTTCTCGTTCAGTTCCCACCACCATTAGTATGGACTTGTTCTCGTTCATTCCCACCATTAGTATGGACTTGTTCTCGTTCATTTCCCACCATTAGTATGGACTTGTTCTCGTTCATTTCCCGTCATTAGTATGGACTTGTTCTCGTTCAGTTTCCACCACCATTAGTATGGACTTGTTCTCGTTCATTTCCCACCACCATTAGTATGGACTTGTTCTCGTTCATTGCCCACCATTAGTATGGACTTGTTCTCGTTCATTTCCCACCATTAGTATGGACTTGTTCCCGTTCATTGCCCACCAACATTAGTATGGACTTGTTCTCGTTCATTGCACACCATTAGTATGGACTTGTTCTCGTTCATTTCCCACTTCTCATTTATTTTATTTTTGTTATTTTTGTTTTATGTCCTTACTGCACACAATGATCAGCTCATGGTCTCGATGTGGCATATAAGAAATTCAGACAGGATATATAAGTCATGAACCCCTGTCCTTTGTCCAGCCACTTTGCCCTTCACGAATGGAGAGTTATATTAATTTTAAAACATAATAACGATCATTTGGAAGTGTAGGGTAGCATTGATTTATACCCATTCGAATATGTAATTATATTCAGAAAATGGATATGATTTGTACGCCCCCCAGTGGCACAGCGGTGTGTCTGCGGACGTACAACGCTAAAAACCGGGTTTCGATACCCGTGGTGGGCAGAGCACAGATAACCCATTGTGTAGTTTTGTTTTTTTTGGGGGGGGGAGCAAATTCTGAGAAATGCAAGAAAACTGTTTCTAGCATCGGCACAACTAAAACAAAGTGACTTTAATTTAAGTTGTTGTACTAGCAAGTTAGAGTAGAGCCTCGAAATACCAAAATCAACTTGATCATTTAAACAAAATAAACAAATAACGTAAATAAAGCTAACACATAAAGACATAAGAATAATGTTTTAAGTAATGTCCACTTATGAAAATAAGCTCTTTTAACTCTTATCGTACTGACACAAAACAATGTCTTCAAGAAACGTGAAATATTGT